>NW_026707114.1:0-46719 GCF_024137745.1 Phymastichus coffea
CCACTAAAATTTTGATTTTAAACAATTTTCTTCTATTTGTAAATAAAATAGCGTCTTTTTGTAATATTTTTGTCTGTACACAATGAATTCAGCCTATTCATTTCTGGTATAACTATCTTCAATAAAATCATTTTTATTTTAATAAAATTAATATAATAATAAGTTTACAACATTTTTATTATTAATAATTTACAATTACATTTTTTTGGAAAAGTAGGCAAGTGTGAATTTATTGATTACTTGTATCGATTACGTACATTAAGTAGGTGTGAGCGGCTGATAACCACAAATATATCTTTACAAAAGATTTACACGGTTTCGGATTTGCATTATTTGAAAGTAATTTATTGCCTAGCTCCAAGAAACTTGCGGTCAGAAGTCATAAGTGAAAAGGCGTTAAGATGACGATTTCGAATTTCAGGATTACTATACTTATTTCGATGCTGTTGGATTACTGGAATAAACGTTAAAAGTGAAATCGTAAGAAATATAAATTACATCGTGTTGTTTATTATAAAAAAAAATAAATAAATGAAATTACAGATATCAAGATCTCGGGAGTTTCCTAGGCTGCAACGGGTCACCATTAAATTAAGCAGTGCGTGCATCATCGAGTGATGGAAAGTTTCAGTGATGGTTGATCGTTTGCTTCATGGGAACCCAGGCGCAATGCGCTTTTACATATCAGACTCGGATCGTCAGATGGCTATATCATTAGTCAAGTAGCAATGACTGAACGCAATGCTTTACCTGCTGCCTTGCGCGCGTTTCGCGAGGGTATATAAGCATACGCGTGAGCCAACTCCCCTCGGCGCATCATTCAACCTCTGGTTCTGCATTATTAAGGCGATATATATATATAATATCAAACTCGCGTTATATATTACCCGCACGTGCGGAGCGTGTTTTATCCGCGGCTTCTATTTGCTTCCAGACACTGGGAAATTTCAGAGTATAAAGTGATTGCGATCAATTTATTGATGTCAGTACAATGCGAATTAAAGAGATGTACATTTCCAGAGAATTATAAATATTTAATTTTTTTAGTCACGTTGAAAATAATATTAAGCAGTTATAGTGGTTATTTTTTGCCACCTGAGAAATCATAAAAATCATAAATTAATATTTGAATAATTGTGTTTGCGTTTCGTAAAACGACAAAATTTTCAGTTGTATCCTCTAATATAAAAACGGCCGAAAAACATGTGTTTCTCGTGATTTGTCGAAGTAAACGGGAGAGATTGCAGATATTTTTTTTTTGTCTGGCGAGGGCATTGCCGTGAAATGAACAGCCACTTAGCCATGTAACATAAATAACCCTCGCGATACTGTCAACGCCTTTGGTATAAGGAAGTAGCTTGGGCGAAGATCGAGTGTACATTATATATAACATTGTGTTATGCGCGCACAGCGGAAAGCGAGATCAAGCCGAACAATGGCTCGGCGGGCTGCCTCTCGAAGAGCAGAGAGCGCAAGCGATATAAATATTTGCTCGCATTTCCCCTCCTCACACCTTCCCTAAGATCGGCAAGCGGCGTGGAGGGGGGGGGGGGTGAAAATAAATGCTGCGGGACTCCACTCGTAACACTGCAACGAAAGCGGAGAACAGCGCGAGGCATGCAATCGACGCCTAAGAGAGAAAGTACTTGCGACGATGACGACGTTGACCCGCATGTCGTCGCACCGCCCAGTAGCTTTTGTTAACTTGTGGGAAAAATTTCCTTGGCTCGCCATTGTCTACAGCCAAGGATGCTCGATCTTTCGCCTGCTTTTTTGTCTTCTCCTCTTGCCGCTTGTTCTCCGATTCGTCGTTGCACTTCGAAATACAGTCTCTACCATCGCTTCTCATAGAGCCGCGAACTATCTTAGTTCACTCTTATTTTTATTTGAAGAGTTGTGGTAATAATACCTTTTTCATGTAAAAATCTTATATTTCGTAATGTTTTTAAATCGGTATTTAGGTTACATGTCCGACACATATGATAGTTTAATCTGGTACATTCAATCTGATCAGCGAGCGGTTTTCTAAATTTTCTATTGAAAAAAAAATGAAGAGAGTTTGTGAAAAATACACGTGGCACTTTGGCGGTAGTGGATGTATTATTAAGACGTGACAGGGGCAGCTTTGCTTTTGTAAATTTAGAACCGTAATGGCATGGATATGTCACACGTGGTGACAGGGACAAATCACTTAGCCTGCCTCGATCATTGTGTGCCGCGCACAGCGGCACTCAACTTACTGAACTGACAAATCATCTTCTATTAAAGCGAACACCCTTTTAATGATCTTTCGAATTTTAAAGATAAAAAATGTTCAACTGTAAGATCTGCATAAGAATTTTTTGCCATGTTGACATTAGTAAAGTCAAATAAAGTAATGTATTAAACTTAGGTTTCAAAGAAATAGACACACTGATTTGATACATATCTAACAATAAACTCTATTAATTAAATATTGCATTCACTAATTTCCAAATAATATCCTGATTCCGTAATACACAGAGCATGTTGACAAGATGTTTTATTCTTTAGCGCTCAGTTTACACTTATATTTGCGTTAAAATTCTGGTAAATTAAATTTGAACAATTTTTAAAAACTCAAGACAAAGCTTCACCAGCAGTAAAGCAACAGCATAAAGACATACATACATGTCAGGTGGATATGAAATGAAATTAATTTATCGTCTCCTAATAACTTATAACTGAAATATATAAAATAATTATTTAAAAATCATCTGCATGAGCTTGAATTCAAACAGAAACAACATAATTTAACTAAGTATTGATGAATAAATAAAAAATAATAAAAGAAATTAATGCAAAATCTACTTGTCCACCGCGCGGAACGACAGCAATTCAACGTAATTCGGTCATTTGCTTGTAACTTTTGAACAATTGTAAGTAACATGATTGTTCATGAATTATTTAGATTCAACAGAAAAACCAAAATTAAAAAACAAAAATAAACGAAAGTATATAAAAAAACATCTATTCTACGTGACCTAATATTGTATCGCGATTGTATTGTGAAATTGAAATCATATTTAAAATTAAGAGTATTTTTCCATAGATTTTGATAACCGAAAATGTATAGTTATTTTTATGTATTATTACTGCAATTCAAACTTAAGTCATCAATATTTTTGGAGAGAGTTGAATGTAAAAGGATTTTCGAATTTGAAAACGTTATATCAATGTTGGAATTTATTTCATTTATATCTGATAATCGCCGTATAAATCATACATAATAGTTTACTGATGTTACGTATTATTCGACAGATATTACTCCGAACGCTGCTGTGACACGGAGGCGTGGAAAAATAGACAGGAATAAAAATTAAAATGATCATATAGTGACAATCATCGAATGACAGATCTACTGGTGGACAGCTTTCAAGACGTTAGATTTCCAGGATGAAAGCTCGTTTATACCTGCTATGTGTCCTATCCGTTCTTGACATCGGATTTATTTCATATAATACCAAACGACGACATTTCCAATCCGTTTCACGATAAAATCGGGTGAGCAGGCAATCGTTTTTGAATAAGAAGGGCAAACGCATTCAGTGTTTTATCGAGCTGGATCTACTTGAGTTCGCAAGGAGGAGGAGGAGGAGGAGGAGGAGGAGGAGGCGCATCGTCAGGTCGAAAGGTGCGAGTCAGCTCTCGGTTACTGTGGGACAAAATGAAGCCGAGACGTTTGCGGATGAATCCAGTAAAGCGTGGGAGGGAGACTCGCTCTCTATTATTTCTTGAGACTATTGGTAAACGAACCATGCCTTCGAGTGTCCTTCTCCCTTCGCGCTTTAGACGTTGTTGAAAAATATTTGCTTTTTATTATGAGACGTTTTTTTCCTTTTTCCAGAATAGAATCCAAGTTATAAACATGTTTATATATTAGTATCTAACAAATCGTTATAAATCAATTAATCATATGAAATTATATTGGCGAACTGTTGAAATAATAATGCGTAAGATAATAACAGAAAAAACTGAGAAAGTTGAAATGCAGCTCGACTACATTGAGTTCGGTTCCAAAGGACTACTGAGTGCGTTTATTTAAAAACGTACACAGTGCGTAAAACAGGTGGCTGGTCTTCGTACCTTGGTGTGCATCGCTGATTTCTCTCTCTCCCTCTCTCATTATCCCCATGAGGCCACTCCAAACGCCCCCGCTTCGTTTACCTCTCTATTAGCATTGTTCTCTCCTCTTTCACCCCTTGCGGCTCTCACCGCGCGCGCCAGCGCGATTGTTTGCCTCTTGTGTTTACCCTGGTGTGCGTTGCGTCAGAGAGCTCTTTTGCTTTTGCTGATTTCTCTCTCTCTCTCTCTCTCTCTCTCTCTCTCTCTTCATCTCGACGTCGTTATAATACGTCAAATCTCACTCTCATTCGTTTTTAATAATAAACCTGCTTATCTCCGCGCACCGAGCACTTCCGAGGCGAGCTGGCGGCTCAAAGCTTGAAAAGGTGCGCGCACTTCTTACAAAAGAAGTCTTAAACCATGCCATCGAGCAACGATCTTATAGTCGCCTTTATATTACAGACTCTTCTTTCAACCTGAATCGCTTTTGTTACAATTACAATGTAAATATTAGAAATAAAAAAAACAAAAACGCTACCGTACCAAGTGTGAAGAATATTTAAAAAAAATCCATGAAATAACATTCACATTCGATTGTTCACCCCTAGGGAATAGTCAATAGTCAAGTTTCAGCGCGCGCATAATAGAGGAGGTATTATCGAACAAAAAGCCCAATAATATTGTCAGTCAAACGCATCCCCCGAGCGACGTCGGCACACTGGGCAGCCAGCGGCAGTGCGTGAAATGAAAACAGCAGTTCGCTCGAACAAGATACATGCGCGAAAAATCCGCGCGAGCTAGAGTCACGTGCGGCCCTGGAGGGCGGCAATATAAGGGCGTCCCGTTAATTCCGCACCGACGCGCTCTCCCGCTCACTCGCAGTCGATCGCCGCGGATTAGTATTCCAATTATTTGCACAATGCAGACGCGCGCGCTCCGGTCCGATGACGGTGGCGCTCGTCGAGTGGTGGCGCATGGCCTTGTTTACACGCAGTCGAAACGCTCGGTAATCCTTCGTCGAGTGTCCGTAGTCGGCAAGGCCTTATCCCTGTCTTACCGGCCAGAGCACGTCGGGTTGCGCATCGCCAAGGCGTCGCCCGCCGTTGCCTTCGCCCCCACCCCTCCTGCTCGTGAGAACGCGCAAATTGATTTTAAACCCTTTGTCTCGCGCGGGGAACGCTGAGCGACGATCGGCTGCTCTCCGCCGCCCTCGCCTAGTTTAAAGCGACGAGCCCCGTTGGTGCCGCCGCTGGCGCCGATAATGCCCTTTTTTTAATTCGAGCGAGGGGGCTTCGAGCGCACACTTGCTTAGTTGAGTTTGGAATGGGGTTTCCGGATTGTTCTGCGTGATTGGCCTTAATGGAGCACCGTTTACAGTTAATTTATTGGCCTTGAGTGGCCTTTCCAAGTATTCAACATATTTTCAATCTTACGGTTTCCTGCTTGCTTTGCCATTTGTTTTTCATTCCGATCGATCAGGTTTCGTATCGCTCCCGTCGCGAAAGAATCTCGCTTCAACAATTTTTACCTTCGAACGGTCAGAGTTGATCGAGTAAAAGATCATTCTTCCGACAAGATTTAGCGAGTGTTTACACGCAGTCAATGTTTCGGACAATCTACTCTCTAAAGAGACTAACTCGATGTTCACACTGCAATTAAAATTATATCAATGAATAATCACATGTTGTCATCACACGGCTACCATTTATCTTTCATGCTAGCTTACGGGATATACAAAACATATACTTGATAGTGTATATACGTCTGTATGTATTTCGTACTTGATAAATAACAATGCAAGTTGATCCCACTAAGATTTGATTTAAGCGTTCGGTGCCTTTGTGTTGAAGTGAACTCAGTTTTACATATAACTTTTATTTCAAAATCTCTTTCTTTGGCTGCGAATGAGATTTCATCTGTATGAAGGAACTTCAACATTGTGTGCTACTATTAATGAATTATTTTCAGCGACGATAGACGCCCAAACGTCTTCGTCCAGACGTAATCTTACAAACACAAGAAGACATTTCCATATAGCCTTTCAATCTAATGATGTTTATACTGCGGATATAAAATTCGAAGTGGATATTGATGTTAAATTCAATTATAGCTACATATTTTATTAAAGTATATTTTCATCTCTTTCCTTTTAAATGTATCCGCGTACAACCTTTTTTTACAAAAGAAACTGATACCAGTAACATCATTACGTATAGCTGCTATGAAAACACCTCGTGACTAAATTACTTGTAAGCTGATTGACAGGTACGATATGAGTGTACTTTTTACTTGTGTAAAGATCTCAATACATGCACTGACATATAAATGAGCAGGGCAATAATCGTGGTTCAAGGGTGGGTAGCACGTGGACGGGTGCGTGATCATGCGAATAACAACGCTCGCGGTGTAATACATTAGCTGATGCCGTAGTCGCCGCGAGGACCAAGGACGTTCGCTGATCTTTTGCTAACTCCTATTTCGGACCAGATCTGGCGCCGTGCTCGGGAGAAGCCAGTTTCGCACAATTTTTCTCGATGACGAAGCGTGAGGTCCCCTTCGCCGCCTATAACGACGAGGCTCTTGTTACTTGGCGAAATCAACGCTATTGCTCTCTTTAGCGGTTTTACGCTGAATATGTCTTTCTTTCTTTTTCATTACGAGGCTTGGTATTACCTTGATCACTCGCAATACAATGATCAAATGATGTTCTTTTTATTTTCAGAATAATTCTAATTTTAATTCACAAGATTTCGCCTAATAATTTTTAAAACTAATATTTTTATACTAATAAGACAACAATACAAAGATTTTCAAGTTTATTTTTGTATTTGTACATTATTTGTCAATAAATTACTTACACTTAAATCATCTATTGAAATCGATCATTTTAACAAACGAAAAAATTTAAATTATTATTGTGAGTTCCATCACAATTATTTTTGTAGGGTCGTGGTAAATCGTGGCAAAAATTCTTTTTTAAATCTCTAATATTAATACCAAATATAAAACATGCTAATTTATATATTAGACTTTCAAGCAAGTTTTCAAGTGATTTATTAGTACGTACACGGCTTGATAGCGCCTACCGATATGTGACACGGTTAGCACAAGTATAGCATAGGAGGCATAGATCAAGGGATCTTATATACCATAAGTAACTTTCCCCTAAAAAAGTCGATTCTTCTTTATTCTTTTGCAATTACTTGCAGATTAATGCTTAAATAAAGTCAATAATGAAACGTAGCCATCACGCTAGCATAATTTTTCTAGCGATATGTACGAATATACATAAAATAATTCATATCGAATACAGAACCTCCTCCTTTTCTGCAGTCGGCTAAAATCTAATTCTTACAATGATAGTATTCGACGTGAAGATTATGGATACCTAGTTAATTTTAGGTTGACTACAATTTATTATCATTCGCCAAATGAAAAATAACTATTACTTTAAATATTAAATTTAGTAAAGTAAGAATCAGTACTGTTATTAAATAATAAAAATTCTTTATTTTTATTAGGATTACACATTCAATGTTAGCTTCTGACTTAGATTTTAATTATTTTATATTTTAAACTAATATTTTGTAATTGTGAATGTTGTATTTTTATTTTTAGCAAAATCAGCCAATTATCGTCTAAGCGATATATAATTGGAGAAATAATGGAAGATATTAGAAATGTTGTATATGATTTATCTTAACAGCAAGGATGAAATAAATCAATCAACAAAGATAAATGTTCAAAATAATAATTAATTTATTACAAAAGTGCATTTACGAAGTCATGACTGTATATAACGTTATACATGCAGATATATAACACAGTAAAGATTACTTACAAAAGTACGCCATTTCCATTGCTAATCGTAGGGATTATGGCATTATGAAGTATGATTACGATTAAAAATGTAAATTTATTCTTTACTTTTAAAAATAATAATCAATGTAGAAACGTTATGAGCTAAATAACTATGTATGAGACACACATAAACATGACAACTTTGATCAATACAAGAACTCACTTTAATCGAAAGTGATTGTGTCCTATTAATTTAATGAACAAAGTCAATGTGTCTCACACTTACAAAAAATCACATTGCAACTTCGCCTTGATTATAACAAAACATAGAAAAAACCAACGAGTTAATAAGCGTATGAAAAATAATAATTGAGAAAAGTTGAAAAGTTTGTACACTACTATATAGATACGCAAAATTATAACTAATACAATTATTTTTGAGATAGGCTAAATACATCTGACTTTTCAAAAATGGGTACACCATTTTCATTTTTAAATTACCTTTATGTATGAGTGTCAAGTCTGAGGCAATAAATTTTTTAGTGATTTCTGTAAAGGCATGATCACTCGGCAAGTATATGATGAAACGGTAGATAACGAGGAACTGTCTCAACACTTGAGGTAATCAAAATAACCAAGTTACTAAAATATCTACTTATATCTAAACGTACCATATTTTCTAGCATAAAATTAATTATCATGCACAATAGAAAATATATTTTATTTAATTTTCATTTACATGATTAGATGTCATCGGAATCTTTAATATTAGCATGCATCACGTTTTTCCTATCTAATTCTATAAAAATGCATAAACTTTCTATTCTGGATTTCATCTGTGACACATTTACAATCTCCTCAGCGGCGGAGCCTTCGACGGATTTCGTAAATTCTGTTGTTATAATGGGGTAAATAATTGTCAGTTTGTGTTAAACAACTTCATCACAACATGTTAACATAACAAATTTGTATTATATTAAAACAAAATATATCTAGTTGATTTGAGTGTAATTGAATTCATGATTTTTTCTAATTCAGTCAAAAAATTCAAAAACAGTTGTTATATTAAGAGTTAAATTAAGTGTCAATGCTTACACATAGATAATTTTATAATAATATTATGTTTTGATAGTACTATTCACCAATGGTTCATAACATCAATATTGATAAATGTAAAGTAAACTAATATTTTTTATGAGTATATATGTAGTAAAAATAATAATTTAAATATTTATCTAGAAATCCGAGAGGCTCTGGCCGCTACGGTTGATATTTTATTGTGCCATCGTCCCAGAAGCAAGCTGTTTCTAAAACAGCCAGAAAATTTTTTACGGTGCTGTATAAAACAAATGCAATAATATAATCTTATAACGATCATAGCTTCACATGAATTCTAATTTGAATACACTCGTACAATGTTTTTACTTGTACTGTAACGATTAGAATTAATTCATCAAATGTAACTCGTAAATTTTTTAATTAAAAACTAAAGAATGTTATTTTCATTTTAAATACAGTAATAATATTCTATTGCTACCAAAAATTGTTGCTATGATGCATGCGACAGATAGTATACACATTTTTTCACTATTGTCTTTGAGTTTACCATGAAATTTTGTTGCATTCATAGTAGACACCTTCTGGTATATATTTCGAAAGCAAATTCAAATTTCTTGCGTACTAAAACCTATGAACTAAATATCGCTCTTAATTATAATATTGAGGCAGTTGAGTTGGCAAGAAAGAATAAACAAAAGAACAAAAGGAATCAGTCGTTTAGTCATCATGACTCGATGGCATTAAATGTAATATTATTCTGAAAAATGAGCTATATCAAGATATTTACAAGAGCCTTTATAATAAAAGAAAGCATATCTAACCTTAGCAATTTGCAACTAATACAGAAATTCAAGATTAAACATTCTTAATTTTTTCTTTACAATAATAAAAAATGAAATGAAAAATTGTTTTGTAATCAATAACAAAACAATAATAGTCTAATAAAACCGTGGTAGTGTAATGTACCTTATAAATAAATTTCTTGGGTTAACTGTTGACAAATATACATAATCAAGAAAGGGAATATATAAAAATATTTTGGTTTAAATTATAGGACATTTACGAGTATTTCATTATGAAAAATTATATGTATACCTATAAACATGATTTGAGCAAATAAATGAATTTGGAAAATTTTCTATAGCAAAAGGGAAATAAATTAAGCTTCCTATTTTCGAAGTACATGAAAAGACTAAAACTCAAACTAAATTCTCATATGAGATAAGCAGTATTGTACGAGTTTAATTTCGTTCACATAAAGGCCTTTGCAATGTAGCATATGTGCGTGATGTTTTTTAATTTTTCACAACATTTTTCTTTTAAAAATGTATATAAATAAATATTATAAAATAGTATAATACTAAAAGATATTTGTTATTAGAGAGCTAAAAATTTCATGAGAGCATCATAAATGAGCCGTGGATTAATAGTTCCGTCAGCAGTGTATCTTACTCCTCTCAGTGATCCATCATCGTGACTAACAACTCCATATTCTCCTACAATAAATCCATCCGACGTTCTTTCTTCAACGCGATATTTTCGATAATTACGCCCTTCGACGACGTATCCCACTTTGTGGCCATCTTCGTCGATATTTGTAGCTTCAGTCATAGATTGCGGTCCATGAACGTTTCCATTACTACCGACACTAACTGCCTCATCAACTTCATAATTTTTTTCATCGGGTTCGCCGATCGGATGACCATTTATATCATAAACTCTTGCTGGTTCACCGTAAATTTTAGCAGGTTCTGAATAAACTTTAGCTGGTTCCGAGTATACTCGAGCGGGTTCAGAATAAACTTTTTCCTGCTTTCCATATACTTTTGCTGGTTCAGAATAAATTTTTGAAGGCTCACTATAGATTTTGGATGGTTCTCCATAAATCTTTGCTGGCTCAGAATAAACTTTAGATGGTTCACTGTACACTTTTTCTGGTTCACCATAGACTTTGGCAGGTTCACTATATATTTTTGCTTGTTCTTCAAACGCTTTAGATTTCTGATTTTCATAGCCTTTTCCTTCCAATTTAGTATTGTGAATTTCAGATGGTTGATTATATGTCGAGTCTTCAAAATGTCTACCAACTTTACGACCTTGATTGCGTAAAAAAGGTGCATGAACTTCTGCAATTTCGTGGTTTATTTCCTTCATTTCAGAATTATGTTCTTGAAATTCATATCTTTGCTCAACAGGCTCGGAATTGCTACCACTGACAGCAGAATCTGTAGGTTGATTGTTATCCCTGGAGTTAGAATGATAGCTAGCTGTAGGTCTTGGAGTAGTATAAGCACGATTGTGTGTGCTTGTTCTTGGAACACTTTCATCCACTGAAAATTCACTTCTGTTTGACTCTGAAACGATATTACTGAGTTCTTCTGTGACAATTCTAGCTGGCGATGATGTCACATCTTTTGCCAACGGTGGATTAGGTGTAACGTAAATAGTACTTGTCACTACAGGGGATGATTGTGTTATCATAGGGATACCATTTTGATCATTATGTTCGACTCTTACTATGTACGGTGTTGCTGCCACAGATGATGTTACACTGACACCTATGACCTTTTGGTTGATAGGTTTTACTATTCTTATCGGGGACTTATTATTATTGTTAGGTTTTCTTAAAACATCTTGTTTTGCTATAAATTTAGAAGAAATGTTACCAGGTCGATGTAAATCGTCTATAATTGTTTCAAGGCTGTGGTGTTTATTATCTAAAAGCTTACGACTGATTGGATAATATTGCATACTATCATCAGGAATGGTAGTTATAGTTCGTGGTCTTGCTACTGTCGGTTTTATCGTAATCGGTGCTCGCGATATTCGAAAAATATTGGCTTCGTCGTTTTTCGATTCAGCTGGCACATTATCTGCAATAACAGTATTGCCTCGTCGAAGACTGAGACGTTTCCTTGTTGGCCTGGGAGCCATAGCTCCATTAATGAAGACGGATAAAAATTCCGTACCAGCTAGGATATCATTTTTTTTCACTGGTGCTGGCGCCATGAAACCTCGCTCCCATACTAAAACTGCTTGGAGCAGTATCTGAAATCATAAAAAATAACTAATTAATCTGATTAAATAAACATCAGTAGTATTTTAGAAAAATATTTCAAAATGTGAAATGGCAAATAAAAAAAATTCGAATATTATTTTAGAATTAGCTTTGCGGGTATAAAATTTTCGAAATTCAACATATAAAGCACCCTTCCGAGGAGGAAAGGTCACTCGAGTTTGATTTCGTCTTATTGATACCATGCTCATTAGTTAACCCGATTCGGCCAAAAACGCAACTCTCGGTACATCGGTTTTTGAACGCTCATAATTCGTGTTACAGGCGTAACTAAAAATTGTGAGCGTCATATTCTGACATTTTAAGAGATGATTTTTTTTATGTATGCAAGTAATTTTTGCAAAAAATTGCCTTTCTAGGTAAAATGTAGTTTAACCCATTAACGTCCATCTCGACATATTTTGTACACCTCTCTTTCAGCGCTAACAGCTATTGCATTTCGAAGCAAAAAAATTGCAATAGATGTATTCTGATAGTTTGAACTGTACTATTTTGGGTGGTATCATTTAAATGATCGAAGAACTTCATTTGTGTGCTGAAAAATTTTGTTTAAAATACAAACATCACTATTATCGAAGATAATTTTTTTCAAATCGAGTTTTCAAAGAGTTACCAGTTTGAAATGAACTTCGAACTAGTCTAGATCGTGGACGCGATGTCTGAATCTAAGGATATGGGGTATCGAAGTCAGTTTGACCAATGAGAAATTTCAAAATGGCGTCCGAAGTCAAAATTTTTGCCGAAACATTTCTTTTATGGAAACGAAGCACTTTACCAAAAAATTTCTTGCAAGAAAAGTTGCTTACAATTGGTTAAAAAATACACCTGAATTTTTTTCGAGAAGTTCTGATCAACTTTTTTGATTTTGTTAATTGTCAATTTAGATATACTTCTTGGCCAATTCTAAAAACTGTTTGTTCTCAGTAATTTTTTCGTAAAGTTCTTGGTTCTATGAAAAAAAATTCAAAATCTTATAATCAGATAATTAAAAAGTAATCATTGAGAATTTTTTCGTTGAAAACAAAACACTTTACGAAAAAATTACTAAAAACAAAAAATTTTTAGTCGGCCAAGAAGTATATCTAAATTTTTTTCGAAACGATTTGATAAATTTTTATAATTATCAAAAATTGATAATTTATAAAATCACAGTTCATCAGAACTTCTCGAAAAAATTCAAGTGTATTTTTTGACCAATTCTAAGCAATTTTTTGATTAAGAAATTTTTTGGTAAAGTGCTTTGTTTCCGAGAAAGAAATTCATTAATTTTTCGGCCAAAATTTTGCACTTCAGGCGTTATTTTGAAATGACTCATTGGTCAAACTGACTTCGACACCCCATATCCTTTAAATTCAGATATCGCGTCCATAATATCCATCTAGACCGGTTCGAAGTTGATTCCAAACCGGTAACTTTTAAGAATAACATATTCTTACAATTGTTTAATCAAAAACTAAAAATGTTCTTGAAGCCCTTTGTAAAAATTCCATTGCATTTCTTTCATGATTTCAAAAACTTTTTTCTTTTGGTAGGTTTTCTATAAGTCAATAGTTTTTAGTAAAAAATTCATAAACATAACGGAAAAAATTCCGCATTTGAGTCGCCATTTCAGATACTCCCAGGTGAAAATTCATCCGAGAATCATGTATTTATCAAATTCTAACATTTTTTCCATTTGTTAGTGAAGTTTCAATATCATTACACACCGGAAACAAACCTTTTGAAAATTCGATTTCAAAAAATGTGAAAAATTAGTATTTTTTTTAACTAAATTTTACCCAGATAAACAATTTTTCGTAAAAATTTCATGGACACCAATGGAAAGGTCATCTCTTAAATTTTCAGAATATGGTCTTTATGATTTTTTTGACGCTTGTAACATTAGTTATGAGCGCTCGAAGACCGGTGTACCGAAAGTGGCGTTTCCGGCCGAAACGAGTTAATTGGATGTAGACGTATTTAACAGAAAATCTATGAATAACGATCTTTTTGTGCAATGAAATAAAAATGTTGGTACTGATGTTTCTTTATCAATGCATCCGGGTATTAAATCATCAACAAGATATGTTGATGTAAGGAGCAACGTTATTCTTTTAATAAATAAAAAACAATAAAATAATATTACTGTTCAATATTCGTACAAGAGAAGCAATATTCAACTATTATCAATCAATTCAAGCTTATAGCCATTTATATTTTTATCGACTGTTTCGATTTAGATCATGAAGTATTTATTGGGCTATCATTATTTTTCGACACTCCGTGCGGAAAGTGCGTTTTTCCCGCACGCTCGGCAAAAAACGTGCGTTGAAAATCACACTTTCCACACGTCGTATCAAAAAAAAACGGTACGGCATATGTTCGGGAAAGAGTTTCTCGTCTGGTGTAGCTTTCCACCCTCGCTTCGCTCGGCCGTAAACGCCACATGACACACGAATCTACTTTCTCGCACTTGTATCGTAATGTACTATTCCACACGGCGTGCGGGAAGTTCGATTTCCCGCACCCTTTTCTGTACGGGAAGTGTAGTATTCTCGCACAGTAATTCGGCGTGCGGGAAGAGCTACGAGAGCGTGCGGGAAGTAAAAGTAGGTAGGGTTAAGCGTGCGGGAAGGTAGGAAGGAAAAATAGATAGAGATAAGCATGCGGAATAGTAAAAGTAGGTAAAGGTACACGCAGATCTACTGCTTGTACTGACGCTTAATGGCCTGTCATAAAAGACGGGTCGAGTATGGGTTTCCCCAATTTGAGCACTATTATTTTCCGCACGGAGCGTTAGAAAACGCAATTAGCATAGGGATGGAATGCGGGAAAATCCATAGGGTTTCTCAAAGAAATATTTCTCAAGAAATAATTATTCATTTTGTAACTAATAATTCAAAAGTTTTTCATATTTTTTTACGAACGAGGGAGGGCACCAGCCGAAACTTCCTTTCCTTCTCTTTCTGCTCACATAAACCTACTGCACTCGAACTTCCCGCACAAGTGTGAAAAAATAGTGTACGTAACGTATGCGGGAAGTAGATGGTCTCCGCACGGGCGACGATCACATGTAATGTACTATTACTCTTAATCCATTCATGCGTAATTAAATAAATTCGGTTTTTCCAATCGAGGATGTAAAAAAATACAATTTCATTTAATACACTACGTATCGTATTAAAGAAACTTATAAGTATATGTATAATGTAGATTAATAAAAAATAAAGTTGAATACATTGTCTATGACTATAGCAGTACAAGTAATTAGCTACTGCGACACGCGTATGGTGGGCTCGCTAGTCGGTAAGTCTGAACGACCTTGATTTCTCAAGATTTAGTTATCAGTAAATACGCTTTCAACTGAGTTCGTACAACAACTATATTGACATTAGTGCAGTAGCTGTCAAGCTACATTGATATATCAGTTTAGCAGATTTACACGAATGGGCGAGGCTGAAGAGCTTGAAAGCTCGATTCTCATTGATCGCATCTCGTTTTACAAGCATGTCAAGGTGTTGTTCTTCATAATAAGGCGGCTAGCCAGTTTTACGTACCGTGGAATTTTACACTCCCAATAAACTTACGAAAAATTATTAAACATTCGGATGATTGTCGTTATAAAGTTTATTTACGTGCGAATCCTGGTGTCTTTCATTAAAATTTTACGATCAATTAATTTAGTTGGCAGAGCTGTACATGTTGAAGATGGTACGCTGCCTTGTCATCATACGCGATTATGATTACCTTCTTTGCAGTTTAATGATTTACGTGCTTTGTAATTGAAAATTTTTCAATGAAGAGTACTTATGCGGTCGAAACTTGAACCATCGATCAATGTTTACGTTGTTTACAAGACTCGAAGATGACGGTACACAAAGCATTGTCGAGACAGCTAATCGAGCGGCATTACATTGTAGAGCCATTGGGAATTGGGGAAAGGGCCAATCTGCCAAGGTCACGGTATAGTTGTGCACGGCGTCGTACACTGCACTTGCATCGGCGCCGCGGTTACGTCTTTTTGCAGAAAGCGAAAGGTACAACACCTTAGCGACGCCTTTATCTGCCCCACGATGGAAATTTTGCAGTTCTTTTTACCCTTATTACAACTCGACGTGAGCATATCTCTTCAAACTCAACGGTCTACTCTATCATCCAAATCATTTTTTGCATTTTATGGTCACGAAGGCTAATTACTAATTTATAAATAGCACGCGTTTCGTTAAAATTAAGGTATAATAATTTAGCTACTTATACAAATAATTATACATGAAATCAAAATTAATGATGTATTTCATCGGCAAACAATAATTCAATATTCCAAATTCAATTTCATCACAAACGTACGGTCAACAATTTCGCGTGCAATACATCGAACATTGTGTTCGACATAGTAGAATGAAATGAAGCGTACATTTGCGTCACTGTTTTTCCAATGCATTTCTTTAATCCGGTGTGCACAGATAAACATCACGAAGCAACGCATTCTTCACGCCACATCTTCGTTCGCTCCTCGCTGTCAGATTTTTTTTTTCTTGTCCGATCGAGCGCGCGCGCATCGTGAGGCTGCAGCTTTCGACGAGGCAGGGTAAATTGGATAATCGGCGCGATTGCACACGCGCCGCATCGCGGGAAAATGTGTGTGACGAGACGCGAATAATAGCTCTGCTTTATCCTGTCTGGGACGCGCCTCGAGAGCAAGGATATGCCGATGAACCCTGTATAAGTTGTTGATGTATGTGCTAGCCAAGTTAATCGATTGATACTCAAGTTACTTACACGTCGACTTGCTATACCAAAACAAAAACATATATATATATAGATATATACCGCTGAAGATACAACATAGCTATGCCAGAAAAAAAGAAAATAGTCCCAACGTAATTGTTCACGATGTTTATTGAAACGTGAAGTATACCAATTAGCATCGCAGAGATACCGGATCGAAGGTGAAACCAGTTAACGTCTCTGCAATTGAAAATTTTTCTGCAGAAGTCGGCGATCCTGCAACACAACACCTCCGTGCACAAAAAAAAAACTTGGACGAATCCGCAAGAGCACGAGAGAGGTGCGCCGGAAAAAAGCTCGCCCGCAGGCAGAGAAAGAGAGAGAAGGTAAAAGGGAGTCAGTAGGTAACCGCACTGCGAGGATGCGAAGAAAAATCGGTCGACATTCCGAGTATTCGAGCGCGCACAATGAACCGCCGCAATAAAGTAAGGTTAGTGTCGCTCGGGTGACCGCGGCGATTAATTTGGCCCGGCGCGAGGCCATCCGGCTTCTTTTCACTCGCTTGTGGCTCAACGTCATGTCGCGCAGTGGCACAAGCAACAATAACGGCCCAAAGTCTCGCGCTTGGTAAATTGCACAAAGCGCCGTCACGTTATCGCGCTCGTGCCATAATTTACGTGCAGAGTATGCGCGAACGATAGCTTGAATATTTCAGCGGATCATCCGTAAAGTTTGCAGTCGAAATCTGGTCCGACACGTCGTGGATTTTTGAAAAGCATATCACCGCGATGGAATTCGTTATACACTGACACTGTCGTCGGCAAACGCTAAATGAAAATGTTAGCGTGTAAGTCAGTGTTTGCACTGGGTATTATGGGGGATTCCGCGGTAAATCTCGGGGGCTTCCGTACTATATTCATTGTGAAATATGTACCGGCTGAACTGTATTTACGCCGCTGATATCGACTGAATTATGCTTTCGCGTGCGTAAATAAATATTCGGTTTGTTAAAAAATCATTATACAAATTATTCGCTTGGAATACAAAGACTAATAAAAATATGCTGATTAAAATCGATTAGTGAGAGCACGTATAGATCAGATGCCTTGTAGAATAAGATACTCAGGGTTAATAAAACACATATCGGACTGTTACTCGAGCACTGTTATAGCGCATGTCAAGCCCATCATCGAGATCTAAGTGGGTAGTGCACATACACTAGAGGTTGTACGCCGGCGATTGCGAAGGTCACTCGAACTATCTTGATCAGCGTTTCGGAAGGTTATATGTCTGCGCGGTATTCAGGTCGCGAACCCCGCGAGAACTAGATCACGTGCGGCCAAGCCAAGTTGTGTAACACAACAATACGCGCATGTATAAGTGCGAAAGTAGTTGGTGCGTGCCATAAATTTCATGCGCGCGCGTATATATGCGTGCGTATGGCTGTTCTCGCGGTCCTCGCGTTATTATATATTTATGTACATGTGCGCGTGTACACGTCATTGGAGGCGGCGCGCGAATCATGAATTAAAGGATATTTCGTTGCAGCACGGCAATCTCGCTTTTGTTGTATTGTCGTCTTGCGCTTAACAAGGATTTTGACGGCTCGCGTTACATAGCGGCGCAATCACGTCGAATAAATGATTGTTGTACTAAAGAAGATTTAGTGTCGTGAAAAAGTGGGCGTGAAATTAACGTTTTTCAATGTTACGTGCCGCTTAACGATCACTTTATTTTATAATAATGTGCTGGGCAAACACTTTCGTCCTATATTGGTGGGATACCTGCGTAATTAGACAGCCTACGGATAGTTTTGCATAATCAGCAAACGCGCTCGAATTGTGCCAGAAAATTTTGCTCGGCTTGCGCTCCTAGCAGGAAAAATAGCGTGCACTTGCGTTGCAACAATTTGTTGATCGGGTTATCGACTGTACACCTTCGCATTCTATGATACGTACACTGATCTCGTAATAATTGAGAGGTATATATGTATGTACACTCTTTTCTTTCGCTTTATCGTCAAATTCCAGAGCTGTGGCGCGGCTGGATTCTCGCTCGTTCGCTCGCTTGCGCGCTGACTTTCACCATAGCGGCAACAAGCTTCGCACTCGTGTCGTTATACGTGTTCGTAACGAGCTACGAAGTCGATGTTATTAATAATGTTCAATTGCCAAAGTCGCGTATTCATGCACAATAGCGTGTATGTAGGCCATTCCACGTCTTACAACGACGAATTGTTTTCTTGTTATGTGGAACATGAGATATTGACATCGCCGAAGTGCAATGATGTATTGTAGCTTTTGCGGCTGGATAAATTTTACTTTACGATGGGCACACACGCTTTCAAACGATGTCAGAGCTGTCGATTCCTTCACGTGACCGCCGCCGACAGAAGCAGAAATATGAGTTTTGAAACGAAACCACTAATTACCGCGTGAACCTGTTGCGTTTCCGTGCTTTTCAATCTGGATTTCAAAAAAATAAAAACTGCAGCAATACTTGGGCGGACATTAACAAGATTTTTAAATGGAGCCTCGACATGGAAAATCCCGTGTACGAGTGCTCCTGCGTGCGTTCTACACGTGCTCTCTGCGCGCAGCTGCGGAGCGCCAACTTTCACGCTTTGCGCACGCCCTCGCGTGTGCTTATTGTGTTTTATCGTATTCGTTGCGCGATTGGCAAAAGAAAAGAGATGGAGCGAGAATCACGGACGGCCGTCCTTGCCGCATGCAATCGAGGCGTGACGTTGCGCTTAAATTCTTCTTTCCCGGGTATTCTTTCTCCTTTGACTTCTCCCACCATTACTTTTTTCCTTTTCCTCGTGCAGGAATTCCAAGCAATTCTTCGGCTATATTTTTTCGGGCTTTCGTGTATTGTGAGTGTGTGTGCGCGCGCGCGCACGTCTCTCAAAGTGCTCTGCAGCTGCGTTTTTTCGACTCATTGAAGAGGTTTATTTTGCATGGACTTTGATAGGATGTGTCCTCTTGTATTTTTCCCTTTCGTTCTTTCAATGTTTTCCTCACAAAAGATTCAAACACAAAATTTAAATGAAAATGCACCTTCCAGACCTTTATGATATCAAATATCAAAATATTTCTTTAATGTATTTTACGTCTATATAAACATTATAATCATAATATGAAAATATCAACATTTTAGTTCTGAATTTAATTCTTTAATTTAATTTTTAATCTTAATCATTAATCTGCACTGTTAAAATACAATGCGTTAAAATTTTATTTATGAAATGATTTTACTTTTATAAAATATTAAGTTGATTGTTATTTCTTCTTTCGATAATTTAAATTTTCATTCATTTTCTTATTCATTTTCTTATTACAGTCTCTTACGATCTGCAAAATAAAAATTTCACTCAGTTCAAGAATCTTTTAAAACTATTATCCTCTAGACAATAATTGTTTAATGAAAAAAAAAACGTCAAGCTGATTCGGATTTGCCATCATATCGAAATTCATTTCTCTATTATAATTCAAAATAATTTGGTGATATTTAAAAATAAAAATTTTCAATTATTGTACACCGTGTAGATTTAAAATAAAAACGGTTCTTATTGGCGAATTTATATAATTAAATGCGACCGTACAATGCATGGCATTTCCGTTGATAATAAAATTGCGAGCCTTGTCTCAATAATGAGGATCGCCGGCTGCATGGAAATAGTACGCATAAGCTCTGTATTAGATTGAAGTAACTATAGAACATAATTTTCAATTCAAGTTAAAAGATTTCTATATGCTAATTTTTCTAAGAATGTTAATTGAATTTGTTGTGAAAGAAAATTTAATAGTGAATTTTTCTTTTAGTAAGGTGAACAGGTAAATATATTTATTTCCGAATTCAATCAAAATATGAAGTTGATTCAAAGTGATGAAAAAGATTTAAAGTTCTGTAAAATGTTTATAAACAATATATTTGTTGTAGTAATTTGCAGTATCGTTAAAATTTTATGTTTCCGTATGTTAAGTACTATTTATTTTAACAAACCGTTTGATTTTTAATTTGATCAATGATTTTTAAATAATCAACATCTATATACAAAATAATGTGAACTAAGATCATTATTAAAATCACAAATATTTATAAAGACATACTGATAGGATTTAACTGAATGATTATTTTACGTAAATACGGAATTTTCATAAATGTATAGCTTACTCAAATTCGTTGTTAGAAGTATCCAGTTAACTCTTACCTGTAACAAAAATAAAATATTCTCAGTTAAATATAAACTCGATGTAATATTGTAAATTATTGAATGTTTGAGTAAAGTAATATTTTTATTGAAAAGAAAAAAGTCGATATTATATAAAGAAGATAATTTAAACGAAGAGGATTGGATGTTAAGTTACTTCACCGAAATCGACATGATTACAAAAAGTATCGTATGTGTATTTTATTTGTATTAATCGTTCGACAAGTATTGTGTTCATTCGACAAATGATTACGTAAGGTGCATGCACCGAGTGGTTGATTGTTATCTTCGTTGAGGTCCAGGGGAATCAGTCTACTCTCACTTGTCTTCTACGATAGCATTATACGACCGGAAGAGTAATACCAGAGAAAGTTATTAAAGTACATGTGAAAAACGAATGATTAGTATTATTTTCTACACTGAAATTAGGTACATGTTTTTGATGCTCCTATGCAATCCTTCACTACTTCTTATATTTCTTACTTTATTGTATTAAAATCTAATTGTAAGTTTTTCTTTATTTTTTGGAAAATAGTAAAATTACATTATAAAAGTAAAATCTAATCTGTATAGAATCATTCTAGTGTAATTAGACTAGTTTCTCTTATTACGTGATTATTAATCGGAATTCGATGACTATCGATATTTCAACATTGCACACGTATGTTTCTTAATTCTTATGTCAGGTCCATAAATGCGCCCGTTTACATCAATTTTACCGTTTAAACGTATAAAATAAACTGTGAAATTGTGTAAAAAAATATTAACGATTTTAATAAAAATTTATTGGTAAATGATCAAAGTACTTTGTAGGATTTATTATTTAGGATTCATAAGTTTCTACAGAAATAACAAAAAAATATTGTAATATAAAAAGAAATTTGAAGTAATCAATAAATTAGAAATAACCGAGTCTATATAGTGACAAATGGAGTTTTCAATTTGAACATTGATATGTTTTACAAGAACTTCAATTACAATCATTTGTCTAGCTAAAGGATTATGGACAAATGGCAAATAAGTAGTTAAGTGCGCAGCCATGTGAGCTGCAATAAGCCTCGGCATTTGCTCTCGCAGTTATGTGAAAGGCGATATTGGACCAACCAAGGTACTCCTACGTGTTATTATACGCACACTTGCACAACGTTGCACCCGGGCACTTGACTTGCTCTCTCTCGCCCTCTTGTCTGAACACGTGTAAGAGCGTGTGTTTGCTGTGTGTCTTGAGGCGTCACAAAGAGGAAAATATTAACCAAGAGATGTCATCAACCGATTATTCTTCTATATTTATATTGATGATTTATTCTTTGCTATGATCCTTTCTCTTTCTGTTATTGTTTTCAGGATTAAAGTATCTATACAACACTAAAAAGCTCAAAATTACTAGGTTTACGAAGTAATATTCTTTGTAGTACGCAAATCTTTCTCAATATTAATTCTTTTTTACCAATTATTTAATTGTGAACAAAATAACTTTCTATATTATAGGTTATTTCAATGTTTAAATAAAAATGCTATACCCCTTTATTTTTTTCGTTACAGTCATTAATTATAACTAATGATACACACAATAAAGTGACCTAAAGGTTATACAAATTAATTTTTTTTCCATAAACTGTAAAAAAGGATCAACTAAAATCTTAGAATCTTATGTGAAACAGCAGGATATCAGAAGGTTCAAAGAAATACACCAGCTCGTGACAATTAAGAAAGTTCGCCGCTAATTAACAATGAAACCAGTTCTGCAAATTTTATTGGATAGTCGGCGGTGATTGTTACTTTATAAATAGCATGGTTGAATATGCTAAAGATCAATGTACACTTTCTTTAATTCGAGGTTCAAGGACAGGTGATTAATTTAAATTAGCCATTTGTAAATAAAAGATTGAATATATAAAAATATTTTTTGAAAGTTACACTGCTACAATTTCTTAAAGATTTCATTCAATTACATTAAACCATGATAAAACTAGATAAAACTACAATGAATTATTAATATTAATCGAACCAATAATGCGCAATACTTCAATCGCTCAAAATTTCAACGTAATTAATCATATTTAACAATTATGATACGAAAAATTAAATTAAATTTGATAAAATTTTACAATGGTTTATCGTTAGATGGAATTTGGAATAATTGTAATATTTTTATTTCAACGAAATATAAAGGATTGTTTTTTGATTGAAAAATTAGATTTTCATTTAATTTTCAGTAAATATTTCAATAATATTCCAATTGATTGAAATAATATCTAGTATAAATAAATTCGGAACAAGATTAGCGGTGTATGAAATTACTAAAAAAACCATAATATTTAATAAGGCGTATAAAGCTTTTTTTCGTACTAAGCCGAAATATGTTCAGTTTTACATATCAAATATGTAAAAATGGTTCGAATAAGAGGGTAGATCAAATTTAAAAATATTAGTAAGCGATGTTGAATTACGGAATTTTCTTTGTGGTATCTCCCATATGTATTTGAACTAATAATAAATTTTTTGCTTAGCTTCTTCTTTTTCACAAATTCACGACCAAATATTACATTTTGATGGATATTGTGAAATTTTTAAATGTTGTAAAATATAAAAAATGTTACCGGTACAATGAAAGAAACGATGCTTACTCCATTTTTACAGACCAGCTGAAAATTCGAACCCCTATGTAACCGTGTGAGTCATAAATTATTGTCTAAGAATGTATGCATTTAATGATGACTTTGACTTTCTTAGATTTACCTTTCTTATCTTTCTTGGCCTATGATGTATGAATACATTTTGAGCGATGAATTGTTACGTTATTATTATGAGCCATAAATAAACCTGAAATATTCGATCTTTAAATATAGCTAATTCCGTCTTTTTTCTATCAATAACAAATTATAATATCGTTGATCTTGAATTATTCATGAAACTTATAAATATAAAAAGATATAAAAGAATATAAAAAGATAAAGAAACTTGTCAATCTTATTTCCCAATTTTTTTTTATGAAAATGCGATCGAAATGGTTACAAACTAGAACAGGATTATATCGTGCAAAAGTTTTTGAGAGAAAAACTTAAAATGCCAGTTAAAATATATTTTTTTCATACGAAATAGACACTCGTAAAAGAGTGCATTCCGAAGCAGCTAAGTATTATAGTAATGTATTTAGACCCCATCGCTTATCGATATGAATTATGTGGCTCAAATGGGTAGACTGCCTATGAAAAAAGGATAACTGCACGTGTTCTGCTCTCTTCGGAATTGTAGCCGGGTATGCTCTAACCTTTGAATTATAGCATTGGCAATATTCGCATTCCCGTTTTTCTACTCCTACACTCGCTCGCTCGTTCATTCATTGAAATTTATCTTTTGCCCTTACCTCTCCTGATATTTACGTTAGCCATCTCATTTTCATCAACAAATTACGTTTTCTTCTTCTTCCAGAATAAATTAACCTTTCCTCACTGTAACAATATTTTTAGCTCGGTTTTGCATCGGAATTCTTATTTACTTAACAATCTCTTTTCCCCGTGAATAATAGTAATTTTCAACGTCACTTGCGCGTACAATTATATCTTTTGTGCAATTAAAATAACTAAGGTATTATTTACAATTTTGTACACAACCGATTTCATTGATTTATAGCTTGCTGCTTTCACATTTAGTGAAACAAATAATTACGACTTAAATGCTACAATAAATCATGACTTTGTAATACGTCTATTGTAGTATGTCTTGTTTTTTCAATTCAATTGGTAAATTAGAGTTCAGATTCGAATATTTTTTTTATACTTTGTAACTTAAAGATTCGTTATTTGGCGAGTAATAAAAGACTTGCTTTAACATTTAATTATGAATAGCAATATTGTATGAACTGAACTCATACGATTATTCTTTACGGTCAGGTAGATTTTGTACTTCGTAACGTATATTCCTGTTAATTTTCATATTTTTAAATGTTAATCTACAGGTTTACCGTAATAAAGTGCAGCAATAATCAAACATCACAAACTATTCCTACTGGCGTTATTTCTGTTTATTTAAATTTTATGTTTAGCTTTTGACGTAATGCAGAACATCGGAAAGATTCCTTACTCATTCTTTGAATTACAACTCTCTTGCCGAGCCCTAGCAAGCGTGAACTTCAATGCGCGACTGATGCAACTTGTTTATTTTATGATGCAGTCCGAGAAAAAAAGGTACTTTATGCTGGAATGCCCTGCATAGTCAGAGATTTAATGTAATATTTTGTAATACTTAACGAGATTATCTCTTGAAGGGCACGTGAGTAGAAAATCATTAGTTATGACTTTAAACAGCAGTCAGTTTTTCTGCAATATTATTAATGTATTTGAACATGAAAGACGTATATAACTGTTCCATTCTATCAATATTTTAGTTAATTTGTAGAATGTTATTCAAATTATTTGTCTTAATTTTATTTGCCTTAACGTCATGTTAGTCAGAAAAATGGATTGGAAACTTACAAAAAAGTCTGTTATTTATATTAAGATACACGCGCGAAGACAATTTAAAGCGGAAACGATCTCTCGTTAAACTCGCTTTAAAACTTGTCACCTATATATTTCTAATCTCATGAAGGCGTCGACGTAAAATACCCACGTGCGTCGGCGTGAATCCGCTGTTCATTAATTGGCTCACTCGCGCTCTTTTCTCGTTGAAATACGAAACGACGTTGTTTTCGAGCCAGCGGCGGTCGCCGGTCCAGTGCGTAACGTCTCCTTCTCATGGGCGCGTAAATCGTCCTCCTCTGGCGCCATGCAAGCGAGAGATAATCGCCGCTGCCACTGCATACCACATCGCTCATTCGGCGGACTGTCCTGCTTCTTTCTTTTCTTTTCTTTTCTTATTTCGACGACGCATTTTCTCCTCTTTTGTGGGTCGTGGTCATACAGAAACGCCGGCGCTATATTTCGCATATTATCGCATGGATAACTAATCCAAGGGAAAACCGCAGGAATGGAGATAAATTTACCGAAAGTGCGTAGCTCGTTGCGCTTATTTTAAGACATGAAAGGCGTAACTTTTCTTTTAAAATGTAAATTATACATTCCGATGAATTTTATAATTTAATAAGACAAATAATGTTTTTTTTTTCTGATATTACTTATCGGAATTGATTACAATATTAAGATAGATTATTCATTCATTTTCAATTAAATAAAACATCAGTGGCGTTATATTATTATCTTGGTACGATAAGCTGGCAGTTATTGTTGCCTAAAGAGACAACTTATATTTTCACATCTAAATATTATAGACATAATAATCACAAACGAGATTTTAATAAGCTTGCGACTCTTATTGCAGCAAATTGCGTTTCTCTAATCAATGATAAATGAACGTGAAAATTATTACATAATATGTGCATTTCAAGCTATATTCTTCTGCTTATAGATGTTCATATTTATATTGTTATTCAGATATAATTATAGTTGCATTGCCAGCTCCTGATAAAAAGAGACATTCCGGTTAATTAAGGTCGGTAATTTTTATTATTATGCGTGGTCATTTGTAGATATGTTATACATTACAGACAATTAAATTAATGCTTGGAAATGTTGGTAATATTTTAAAGTTGATTTACATATCAATTAAAAATTAAGGTAATTCAATGACAAAATTCACAGTAGTCAATAAAGTATTCAGCAGCAATAAAGTATTCAAAACGGATCAAGGTACCTAAATTATACCTAAATGTAATGAATTTTCTAAATATAAGATTGACTATAACTGAATGAATGGTCATTGGACAAAGAATATCTCCAACGTTTAAAAACTCGTTAAAACTAGAAAACAAGGAAGGCAAGAGTAAGATAATATGAATGTATAAGTACACGTTCATTGATTTTTATTCCGCAATAAATTAAAGCAATAGTCATTTTTGCAAATGTACGTGCGCAATAATTCCGCGCAAATTTATGTGTACCGCGCTTAACAACAAAAATGAGAAACTTATATTTAGCAAAGTGCTCGTTTGCTGGGTTTTTCCACTGAGTGCAACTTTATTCGTTAACGTCACAATCATTATCCGCTAAAGTATGCCTGATACTCGAGTCTCAATGGTATCATTACATGTTTTTTCTTTTAATTTTGGTAAGATTGATTTAAGCGAATAAGGTCTAATGACATATTAATTTATAATCAAGATATAATTTAAAATTAGAATCATTGTTTGCTAAAACGTCCTCTATTTTCAATTCTATTCAAATATTAAAATAGTAGAAAATGCAGAATTACATGGAAAAACTGAAGGAACATAACACGCATACTACTATGCTTTCTAGGGTATACTTTCGAAAATAAGCCAATCATAGTTAATTTATTAGTACTTGGTAATAACTTCGAATGTAACGGCAGCTCACTGAAAGCTGGATAAAGGAAAGGGAGAGGATATTGAAAGAAGTAGAAGGAGCAGAAGACAACAACGAAGAAGAAAATAAGTACAGCTATATAAATATACCCCTTTCCGTGTGTGGTATATTTACCAGAATACGCCAAGCGGGAGCGAAAGAGTGAGAGAGAGAATCAGTGATTCGTGAAGGCCGTTCAATGCCGCGCGCGCGACGACTGAGGCCCTTAGCATATTGTGTATGTGCGCTTGTTCCTTCTCTTTTATCCTCGACACACGCTCTCTTTCTCCACACGCGGAGAGGCATATATATGCTATATGGGTTTACTCCCGCAGCATGTCACGCGTCTTATGCATGCACCAACTCCACATCTACCCTGGGGCCACTGTATTTTTATTTTGCCTTCCGCGTATTTTCTCGGCATGCCTCGATTTTCGTTGGGTTGGTCTTCCCTCCTCCTCCCTTTACATATGTGCTTTTATTTATCTCTTTTCATTATCCAGCTCGTACACTCACGGATTACTATTATGAGTGCATCTGTACCAAGAGTTAAGGATTATTTTTGGAAGATATTCAGCGAAGTCAGCTTTTTTCAGTTTTTATCTCTCATTTTTTATTGGACCAGTTTGACCGTATTATAAACACTCTTTCTTGCTTTCGTGAGAACTATTTAAAGTGAAATTTAAATTATACAGTCTACGAAGATTTTAATCGAAGTAAATTAATCTACATTCTGACGCAGGCTCAAGTTATGCATTTTTTCAATGCTAGACACCGTTTGCACTTCTTTACTTATTTTTTTTTATATTTATTCAAACACTCGCGGTTTGACGCAATTTTTCATTAAAATCTAGGTATCTGTATAAAATTAAAAAGTTGTGCTAGTTTAATGTAGACGAACTGAAATACGTTTTCAATCATTATCCAATATCCACAATCATGATTTGAAAAAAAATAAACATAGGTAAAGTGAATTTTAAACGATATAATTTCATTTATGTATTCAGTCACATACCGCAACAGATTGAAGGCGAAAATAATGGTATTTAATAGTTACTCAATAGGTATCGTATACTACAATTTTATAATATATTACGTGAATTTCATCAATGAAATGAAAAATCATCTTCTATTTTGTAGACATACAGTGTTCGAGGCGAGTTTAAGCATCCCTATACTAAGTAACGTTACACAGACCACAAGGACAAAAAAAAACTTTAGAAAACTTAGTGACAGTGATAGTTATTGTACACGTTGAATAAATTAGAAAAAATAATCGAGTTCTGACAATTTTTACCCTAAAAATGCGATGACTATTCACAATTTTAACACCGTCACAGACAAATAATTATATTAAGATGCATTATCAACATACGGGGATTACTGATAATATTTAAAGGCGCGATAATAATAAGCTTGTATGAAGCTTCAGTATTTCATAAGATTATTTGAAATTGCAATCGATTTCAACTTGATTATGCGCATCGGCATCACTATAAAACCGATTACCCTCCAGTCCAACTAACATCTTATACAAGCGTGCAAGAGAACGCTCACCTTATAGATATAGCAATTGAGAAATCAAGAAAATTATCAAGGACGAGTACTCGCTGCTCTGCGAGTGATAGTATGTGTGTTTTTATATTAATCTGTCGCGACTGTATTTCTTACCTATTACATCAAATGCTTTGATCTATTTTAAGCACGAATAAGTCATAATAAGCCAAAAAAATTAATTTAAATAATAATTTATTTTTCGAGTAATATCTACTAACTTAAGAATGGAAAAGTCAGATTATACTTTAATAATTTAACTATCCTACCAATATTCGACACTGCATAGATCGTAATTTCAAATGAAAAACATTGCTCTGACGCAAATATAAACAATGGATTTGAACGTGCCAGCAATCACGAAATCAAAAAAAAATTCCCGATTTAAATGAGGTAAAGCTGAGAAAGCGGATGAATCGATATTTAAAAGGAAAGAAATTGCGTTAGAAAGATAAATGTTTCCAAAGAATTAAAAAATTAAAAAAAGAGTTGCCTATGCCAGTTACAAACCGGTGCATATCTTTTCGGAAGGTCCACGTCCTCGACCTTGCCGAGGTCTTCCACCTGGTGCAGAAACGTCAATGACCCAAGGATGTGTGACGCAAGTAGGCGTTAGTAAACAAGTGCGGAAATTATAAAAAGTTAATTCCTTTCCTTTTGAATACTCATTTATTTCCACCAATTCTTAATAATATTCATTGAAAAAAGATATTTATAGTTCCAAATAATAAATGACATTAAAACGAACATATACACCTGTAATACACCTTTTAAATAAAAATTTCAAACGTTCAGTAAATTAAAATCTTCGTATGCACTTCTGAAAGGATTAAATGAAATGACAGGTTTTTTCGTTATGCATAATAATAATAAATCATGAATGAATAATTATGCTAAGGAATGTCGTTATTTATTAGAGCGATTCATTAACTCGTGGTATATATATTATAAAAAATAGCCAGATTGTAAGTGGCTCTTTCTTTTATGCTATAGTATTTGAATTAACTAAACGACAACGCTATCGACAATGCGTTTAGACAATACCAAACGTTACTTTCCAGATTTTTAAATTTCTCTGCACACGTGTTTAAACACACGCTCATTGACTTGCGCGATACATGATTATCAGAAAACCGGCAGGACAGAGCAATCGGATAATTGTTTGTCAGTTTATTTATGTGTACAATACTTTTTGAATCCTCTTATCGGCAATGCCCTTTCTTATTTTTTTCATTTGCATGCTTGAACGCCCACCAGTCTTTATATAGTCTCCAGTGAAAGCGTTTATTAGAGGTTTTTTTTAGAAAAGGTCCTTTTGATGTCCGGTCTTTTCCGCTCTGCTTGATGTTCTTTATTGGCACCTCTTACATTTTTTGCTGCCAATTAAATCGACCGGTACATTTTTATGGCTCCTAAGGGAATTTTGCACCCCGGACATACAACAGTTTCGTGAATATAAAAAAGAATCTTGGCAAACTTTGCTTCTGCACCGTATCGTAAACTGATAAAAGGAATTTAACCATTTCTCTTGTGTAAATCAAAGTAAGTTTACACATGTTTAGTTGAAATATTTAGTATTTTTCAAAAAAAAAATTGCAGATATTAACACATAATTTTATTGTCTGATTATAATTACAGTAAGAAAACCAAACATGGAGAACTTTTGTGTCAAATTTTTTTAGATACTTCATACTAAAAGAATTTAATGAATAGTACATCATAGTTACGAAATGGTTTATACTATTACATTAACTGCAATGTAAAATCTTTAACGTGATTAATGACAAAATTTTATATTTTTAATTAAAATCTTACTTTATTAGAAGATTATAGCTATATTGATAACAGCTATCAATGTTATGTAAAGATCAAAACAGCGTTGTCTGTAGTTCTGCTGAAATGCTATTAACAATTACTCTTTAGTTGCTATTATTATCTGTATTGAGAAAACATAAACTTGTTAAGTTTCATTCGATTATGACGATTGTTTTACGCTATTAAAACAGCAACTTTGCAAGTATATTCTTTCATTATTTGATTATTCCTGTAACTGACATTATTATGAATTGTTATGCTGGTTAGCTTTGATTTTTCATGTTATGTAGGAGTGTATAAGTGGTTTTCGAGAGTTGTAAGACGCATAAATAACGGGCTTAGCGGGGGCTGTTTTCGCAAGCGCTTCGAATTATTCACAAATGCTGTTCGCAGTTTTTATGAGTTCAGGTGCTCGGAGGCCGATACATTGCATTATATATTAGCGTAAACCAGAGCGCGACTGCGAGACAAGAAAATAGCTCCGTCACTCTTCTGACGTACAAGGGTATAGACTAACTTTTTACAGGAATAATTTTTTCTTCAAATTTCACTGGTCAAGATGTGACCATTGCATGGCTTGAACACTTCTACATCTTGCCAATACATAGCCATCGATAACGAAATTTATATTGTTTTCTTTGTTTGACTAAACAAATTTGAAGCTACGTTTATCGATCAAACAAATTATATTCTTTGGCTCAACGATAGAAATAAAAAATTGAATTAATTTTTTATATCATTAAACATTTTTTTCTGGAACCGATCATTTTGAGGAAGTCATAAAAGATGAGATTAAAGAATATTCCGCGTGATTTAGTAATTTAGTACGCGTATGAAGTTTCCCAAGGAAAACGTAGCTTTGATTCATCAATACTAAGAAATAAAATTATCTATAATTGGCACGTTAGGCTATACGGCTATACTTCTTAATTTTTGTGTCCCCACACTGGCAGGTTAGCACACGCGGCACACACCCCATACTGAGAGCCAATCTTGATTGTTTCAATTTAGCGTCATGACAAATTAATTAATTGGCTTGGAGCGGTTGGAAGTGGGAAGACCGGATCACTTAAAATAATTGCTGGATGACTGATCAACGAACGGTACGTCGCCAGAGCTATCTAGTCGGCAGGAAGTGTCTTGTTGAACCAGACAGGAAATACAGGGTGAGACTACATGACTGAGGGATCGACTTCAAAATAAATCGGTAGCAATGCGCCGTGAGATTGATTTGCCGCAGTAGGACAACGACGAATTAACTCTATGGAACGTTCTGGTATATCCTTCAACGGATTATGATTTGCCACTCGTACGCAACTTTGTACCAAAATAAGAGTGATGAGCATGAGGACAGGTACAACGAACTTGAAAAATGATTGAATACATCGTCACTTATCCTCAAGATCATCGATGCTCCTTCGAAAAAAGGTAATACGCCCAAGATAATGAGCTGTTATCTTTTCTTTCCAGCGTGATCGTACACTATTAGCGCGCGCTCTCTGTAATTATATAGCGCGAGTCGTAGCCGCGAGGCGAGTAAAGGAAACCAATAGCCGCCGCGGTAAAACAAGTCGAGAGACAGGGGGATACGGAATCGATGGTGCTTTTTTGTTTTGTTCGTGCGCGCGCGCGCCCATTAGGCGACTGTCGCTAACGCGTGAGAAGCAATTAATAAAGTCTAATGAGTGTTTGAACTGCGCGGCCTCTTGCAGCGGAGGCACATTATGTAAAGTGGAATTATACTCGCTTAATACTTTGGCAGCCTGCCTGCCTGCCTGCCTGCCTGCCTGCCTGCCTGCCTGCCTGCCTGCCTGCCTGCCTGCCTGCCTTCTTGTATAATCCATTAGATCTGTCAGGGAATATGAGGCTGTGTGTGCTTAGCTACGTAGGCCGCGCGACGACCAGCGAAAAGGCCTGTATATTTCGTTCTTTCGAGAGCGCGTGATCGATGCTCGATTGACTCGATCGATTTGAAAAATGTATTCGAGAGATAAGCTGCCGACACCAATTCCCTTTTTATTTCGTTGTCTGTCGCGCAGTGGGCTTTCCACTGTTTTGATTGTGCGTACGACCAACTTATTGCCGTAATGAAATCTCAACGAGGCTCAGCTCGTTGCTTTTCTCTCTCTATTTTAGCTCGATGAATCGCTTCCAAGTTTCAATTCACAATGGAAATTCCAGTTTCCTAGCCAGAATTTAGCAACTATTCACTGCAACACAAGCATGGCTCTTGATGAGTTTCAACAAAGATCAATGTCATTGAATCCAAGTATTTGAACTCTGCGCTTCGTGTCTCTCTGTGCAGTTACGCATTAACAATCGCCGTTTTCTTTCAAGTGGTACATAAGTATGATTTATGGCCGGAATTTCGCCGATGGTTTATATACGTTCACAGATGTCGAGTAACCAAATCCAAGTGGTCGTTTTTGCTCAAAATAAATTTAACACGCGTATCCGGATCTGCGTAGCCGGCGCGAACACCTATCTTTTCAGGGTTAATTAATTCCATGCACGCCTACTGCGTTGTGTGTTGATGTCCTTTGCATCGGCTTCGATAGCGCGACGTGTAATTACGTAGTCAAGTGAAAATCATTTTCGTGTTGGATTTCGAAAAAGCCGATATTGTAAGATCCATCAATCATATTTATAAAACTAAAGGATGCCGATCGTGTATTTATCTTGAATTGTTTTCTTGGAAGAATCCGGCGAGTAAAGCGAGAGTGAAATTTTTTTTCTCCGAAGTCTTGATTATGTTTCGGGTTACCGTAAGACGGGCTTTGGATATTTATAGATAATTGAGATCCTACTCTAAGTGCTATTGTAGTATGACTTAATTCAATGACCGAATGGTCGTAAAGTTAAAGAACGAAGTTTCTCGTTGCTAGCATTAGCACGTGCCCGTAGCCGAGTACGCGGCATACAGCAGCCACGTGGAATGGAATAAAACAAGAGAGCAATGGTATTTTGCAAAATGTGAGAGGCGAGCGCAAAGTGCATTATCAACTCGTCGTCCTTTATCTCATAATGAAGGGAAAATATCGAGTGGGCGGGGGCGATTGGCACGCGTTAGCAGCGCGAGCTTGCATAACGAAACGCTCGATCTACCGAGATCGACCTGCATGCAAGCGAACACGGTGCTCTGGCTGCGCGTATCGCGTCAGTCCGCGATTTCCCCTCGGCAATTCCCAACTGTTTTCTCATCATCAGCGTGTGCGCCCCGTCGCTACTTAGCTTGCCGAGCTTCATTTCTGCCGCAGCCGCTGCGCTGGTTTTTCGCTCGCGCGCGCGCGCGCGCGCAAATTCCGAAAATTTAGTGCTTTCGCGCGTAAACGGTGATTACCTTATTCTCGCATTTTATACGGCAATTAAAAGCTGAACTTTCTGGGTTATCGCATACGTAATGTTGCGCTTAACCAAGTGGAAGGATGCAAGTACCAGACAGATTTAAGGTAATTACACGGAAAAGTTAGCAAATTCAAAGATTTACGATATTTTCTACGTACATATCGTCACTAGCGCAATCGCTGAACATGCGCGTAAAACTACAACCTTCGATGTGAATTGAAAGCTACCGTTTTATATGAGACGCAAGAATTAAAACATAAAATATCTATTCAGCCGCGTCTACATAAAGTCTAGGATAGGAAAAAATCGTTAACGCGTACGCTAGAGCGAGAATAAAATGCTGGAAAAGCAAAGAATGTCTCGAATCCGCGCCGTTCTCGAGGGGCAGGCCTGCTTACACTAGCGAAGCTGTCTGGATAAGAGCACTGGCGCATATAGAATCGGCTGTATAGTTAGCGGACTGCGCGAGTGATCCTTGACTCGGCGGCGGCTCTCACTCACGCGTAACCCTTGTCGCTTGGCGCAAGTTACACGCGGTGCACACGCGCCGGAGTCTATATAACGGTAAAGAGCGCCCCGTGCATTCCGCGATCAGGCGTCGCCGATAACGCGCGGCTTCCTCCTCTTGTGCAGCGCTTCGAAGGAGAAAGGACGCGCGTCGCGCGGCCTTAATTTCACGCCCGGCGCGCCGAGGATGCTCTCTCTCTCTCGGCTCTCGACGGGGTATAACGGACCCCGGCGACACGTGCTGCGGCCGATCGGCCACGCGTTTGTCAATTGCACGCGCGCGCGAATGGGGTTATCGCGTACGGTAACTCACTTACTTCGCCGCGGGCGGACGCGCGCACGAGGCACCCACAGTCGGCCTGCAACTGGGTTAACGCCTGCAGTGGTCCTTAACGCTGCCTGCAGTTTCGCGTGGTCGCCAATCGAGAATATTATACGTAACGATGCTCGTCTCGGTCTGCTTACAATCTGCATCGCGCGAGAGGTCGACGCCGATCGACGCCGATCGACGCCGATCGAAACCAGGCGACTTTAAACGCTGATAAAGGATAGCGGTTTATATAGGTGTATGCGAACGCTCTCGCGCTCGCGATTGCGGCCTGTTTTTGCCTTGAAAGTTCGGCCTACGCAACTAGCCGCTATCTGTTGCAACTTTGTGACAAACCGTATTTCCGACGACCGCTAAAAAAACTCTCAGAAATGCAGTCGATTAGCATGATTTCAAAGTTAATTTGTCGTCGAAAGCGCGACAAAATCGGCTTTCACTGATTATGTTCCATAGCACCCGAGCATGTCCGTATAATCAGGTGTTAAACGCAGTCGGCTCGTCATTGGATATTTGCCCGGCAAGTAGCTGCTACATACGTATATATCGAATAAGAATCAAGAACGCGTAATATGGGCGCCGAGCAACATCAACTCACCAGTAAGACAAGCGCTGAGCTGGTAACGCTCCGTCCAAATGAAAAGCCGCTGCACGCCATGACGTACCCTCTGACCTTCTCACTCGTGCCGTATCACCATATCATCGCGGTGCTGTTCCGGCATTCACTTGGCACCACGCGCGACAATACAACCATGAACGAGCACGAGAGACCGAAGCAGAAGCCAAACGAAATAGGAATGAAAGAAACTGTAATAACGAGACAATGGAAATGCTCGCTGCGTCGAATCTTGAGTGTCCAAAAGCTCGGACTATATCGCGGGCTATGGTATCGCGCGCGCGGCGGCGGCGGCGGCGGCGGCGGCGGCGGCGGCTCAAGGATAGAGCGCGCGCGCTTCCTCGCTGGATAGAAAGCCTTTGCGGGGCTTCGCTGGTGGTGGCGGCGACGGCGGCTTCGCTCCTAACCGTAGCACAGGGCACTGACGACTGACACGCTCACCGCTCGCCTCCGAGCTGAGGCAGCTGCCACCGCCGCCGCCACCGCCGGTAACAGCTGATATCTGCTGCCGTGAGCATACACACACGAGTCTCCATATACTTGCTCTCTAAGTCTTGCTTACCCTCACCTCGACGCACTCGCGCGACGCAGTTAGGTGCGCGCCTATGACCGCCGCTGATCATGAGGGCGCAATATTACTGAGGGTCTTTTCTCCAATGGATCATCCGAACGCCGTTTCATTCTTATCTTCTGTCACCCTCGGAAGAAATTATATTTATCATTATATTAACCTGTATATTTTATTACCCTTATTTTCGATTAGCTCAATGTTATTCTCAGTTCTCCACTCCGAAATTCAATTTTTCAATAGCTATAATAAGTAAGCTGATTTTTAATTGGAAGAACAATTTTTCGTTCTTTGACAGTTGCAAACTGACAGTTCAAACGAAAGATTATCGTATTAGTGGAATCAAATGATCACTTTACGAATTATCGTTATAAAAATGCCATGCCAGTTACCAGCCAGTTGTAGTCTACAATTCAAAAATATCAATACACAGTGGCTCACAGTTGAGGTGGTCAATCGTTTTATTGAATCTTACTGGATGAAATGTATACACATTGATAGCGCAGGCTGCCAATCTCAAGCAATGAACAGTGAAACAATTAGAACGGACAGCGAAAATGCATATGTTGCTTCAATACATATAATTCTGATATTTTTTAGGTATGTTACGCTAGTTTTTTTATTGTACCTGCACTGAAAGAATTGCTATGATAAAATGTGCGATAGTTGCAATAAAATTCACTATGAAACGTAGTGATTGTGGGATATGCTCCAGTCACTATTAAATTTATTTAACTTTCTTTAATTTTTATTATGTATATGTTTTATGATTTTATCGGCAAATCGACATTCAAAAGTCTATTATAACAATGAATAAAAATTATTAGGTACCATAAAGAAAATGATTAAGTAATAACAATTTAAAAAATAGATAATACTATACGTTAAAATATCTGGTATAAGTTATTATCATTTGAACAATTCTTACAACGAACATAGCAACAATTATTGGAGTCGAAATGAAGTCCCTTGCGCATGCGGAAGTTAGCAATTGCTTCTTCACAACTGCATTTTGCAAAGGTGCAACTGATAAGGTAATAAATTACAGGGGCTATATGCAGATGGCAGTTTAGTTCTCGCTACCGGTCAAATAAATATTTGATTGATATTTGAGAAAATAGTCTGAATCATACGGTTAAGCGGCTAACAGACGAACTATATGTAATAGTTTAACTTGCGATCTACTAAATAGATAAAGATATGTGATATATATGTATATAGATAATAATTGTAATGTATCAATGAATCGTATAGGCTTTACTTCAAGAAAAATGTCAAGATTAATGTGACCTCCGACAACAATTCGATTCAAATATAGCATTTTAATTGAGTTTCCCAAAGCAGTAAACATTGCTATGGCATAGTAAAATTTGTCGAGCTAATCTTCTATATTCTACTTATAGTGGTAATCGCTATGGGTTCTAGTAAATTTTACTGTATTACGTAGTAAAATTTCCATCATTAAAATTTTACTGTTAGATGGCAATTTTCTCTACAGTCAAAGTATATATCCCACGATTACTATATTTTGTAGTAATTTTGACTACGGAATACGGCAAATTTATAATATCAGTTCCATCAGTATATGCCTACGTCATTTATTTCACTGCATTAAGACGTCCCGGAAGTCTTAAAAAGATTCTTATAAAATATTGATGTTATCGGCAAATCGATATTAACGTGACATGTTAGCTATGAGAATGGGATATTTTCAATGATCTGTATGGAAATAAACTATTGCTACATACATCATCCAACGGTGCATCTACGTTCAAGACATACAACAATTATTTTCAGAAAAAATTGTCTAGACAAGTTAAGTGTAATTTTAACCCGTTCAAATTTTGATATTCATAAAATCAGATGTAAGAATGCCGTTTGTCCGCGAAGCCGAAAAAAAAAAACCGTTCCGCGAGCCAACGAAACATCGAGAGCGCTCCGTATTAGAGGTCGATGACGCAACAATCACTGACAGAGATCAAAAGGTGTCTCGAAGGTGGATTTTGCTATATAGTGCACTCCATTCGACATCCACGGTAAAGAAAAAAAAAAAAAAAGAGAGAAAAATCGAATTGGAGTGTAGCAGCGGCAATTGTGCAACGGTCAGTGCGCGTGGCGGATGTAAATGCGTATATAAATGCAGCTTGCGCACGTGAGAAAAGGAACGGACGAGCGGGCGACCTTGCGAGTAGGAGCGTGAAAGCCTTTCTCATCCGGCGCGCCATGCCGGTGCCGCGGCGGTCGATATCAAGGTCATGTATAGTTGTGTGATCTGCGTTGGTGCTTTTTGACGACGTCGCAGGACTCGTTTCACTTTGATTCTGATTATCGAGTTGCAATCGAACTCTGCGTAATCCGAGGTGACTTTACCTTGATCTTGGGGAAATTTGATTACGTTATGATTTTGTCTGGGTTGGGTATACGCTGCCCACTTTGCCTGCTGCTCGCCAGCCACGTCACTTTTCGTTCGTCATCGTACTAGTGTAATAACCAGATTCACTTGCGAAAAATATTTCGCTTTCATTACGCGAAATGGTGTAGCTATTTGACAACTCAGCCAATCTCACGACTACACCCAGTTGCGTATACGACCACTCTAATTTTTGATTTCAGCGGATAACAAAAACTGACATACTGTCGTAATTGTTAGAAAACGTACTTTGAATGAAACACAATGAAGTACATTGTAGTTAATGTGAAATGGCATTTCCATTTCCATTCAAACGAGTATATCGGTTTTTTTCAATACATTCCAAGAGCTTGCCTTAATAAGTGAGCATTGATAAATTTTCTTAACTAATTTTCCAAAGAGAGATAATTTACTTCAGTTGATTAAAGTCTTGGCCAGAGTTTGTGATTCATGGGCAAGCCGTAAATCTCGATTTTCGGCAAAGCGTCGTAAGCCAGTCTGGTATTTCCTTGATCTAGATAAGCACAATCTGAATTTCATCAATTGTACGCCGCTTAGCCTGGGCAAACAATAGCATATCCTGGATTCTCCTATGGTCGGACTCTTTTGTATTGAAGGTCAGAACTTTATTTTGGTACGAATGCGCTTTGTTCGGAGCTGCGCATTGTCTGACGTAGGTATAGTCGGGCGAAAGGCCGACTGAACCACTAGTCGTGCCGATATATCGCCGCGCTGGGATGTGCGAAAGAGCACGTCGCGTGTCTACGGAACCGCGCCTGATCTAAGTGCGTGATAAGATGCGTGAACATACGAATGGCATGCATAGCTAGCATGGTAATTGAAAGTCGTGTCTTTATTTGGCCAAGTTTTGAAACGATTTTCATCATCTTATAACTATTGTTTTATCTGCGCCGCAAGTACATAGCGCATTAAGATCCTATGTCGTATAATTTGCATAAATGTTGTATTTAGCTTTTTCGAACTCGCGAGATATGTAAAAGAAGCTATTATACTTGTGCAGTCGAGTACAAACAAGCCTAATTAAGATATTGAGAGGCTTGATTTTCTTGACCAATGGGTAGAAAGAAACTAATTTAAATAAACATTTACGGAATTTTACAAATCAGCACTACGATACCTTTTCTAAGTACACTACTGACTACTAAATACTTTTTCTAAATTCATTTGTGCTCTGGGAAAAAATTGCTCAGCATCATATTCTGAAAAAAATTACGATATCTGCATATGGAACTGTACTCTAATCTTCATCGTCATATTATATCAACTACATTCTTTATTATTTCCTATGTTCTATTGAAAACCTATAAGCTGTCATATTTTTTTGTTTTTTGTTACTTTTTTCAAATAATTACAAGAACGTTTTCAGTATTCGGTATTGTGAAATTATTTATTATTGAAGTGATTAAAATTGTAAAACTATGATTTAGGAATTCATTTCTTTTACTCCGAAAATTGTTGTAATCTTTTAAATATCAATACCAAATTATACAATTTTAATGCTAATTGCATATATCAAATATTGTATGCATGAATCCTTCTTGAGATAATATATTATAAATGTTGGATTCCATTTAAAATAGAAATTCAGTTTTTACAATGAAATATTAATAATTTCTTAATTAACTGTGACGTCGGGGTCACTCTCAGGTACGCTTGGAGCAAGCGTAAACTCAGGGTTGCTCTGATTTGGCTATCGTGTAACACACAAGCCGGGACGAGCAATATTGTTGCGTTGAGAAAACTGTATGCTAACGGGGAATGTAATAACCAAATGTTATTACGAACACACCAGACTCACGCTTAATGTGTTCTTAAGGGACTTTAATGGAAATTCACCAGACTCACGCTTAATGAATTTCCAAAAGAAAGGCGGATTACTTAAAGAAAGAAAAGGATAGCCAGGTTTAAGATTTTACTTACTTTTATTTTATCAATTTAGTTATTATTAATGTTGCGTTCTCTCTCTGCTCTTTGGCCTCTTTCTCTCTCTATATGTTCTGAATATAGTTGGGTGATTTGATGCTTGCTCCGGGACTCGCTCACTAGTAAAAACTTCTTATTACGGACTTCCTGGTGCTCACTCCGCACTTACTCTATCTGAACTTGACTTCCTCTAACTTAACTGACTGAACTGAGCTTAACTTCACTTAACTTCCTCTCCAGCCTTGTACAGAGCTTTTTATAAGCCGTGGGTGGTTGGGTGGAAATCCCTTTCCTCAGGCCCATGAAGCGATAACGGCTAAATTTTGTATTGGTCGGAAATTTTCTAATCATATCCAGAATTTCTTTATTGGTCTGTGGGCGTGAATTTTCAGAGAGAGAAAGGGCGGTCCCTTTTTAACTTGGGCCCTTTTCTCCAGAGATGGCTCTCGGAGTGCCACTTTTAAGAGCAAGAGTAACGCTATAGCTTATAATTACTTATACATAATTGTACTAAACTTAATTAATTATGACGATACATAGTGACTATTATGAACATTCAGAAAAATTCAAACCTTTTACGATTTATTATAAAATACATTATTGTTCTATTTATTGGTTATTCGGTGACAAAAAGGTGCGCATTATAATGGCTTACAAAATTGATGAAAATCTATTTAATATTACGGATATTTTCTTAAAAATCGGTGGGAAAAAAAAAGATAGATTGCATTTTTATGGTCCCCTTCCATTATCGGCGTGATAACACTTCACGATGTATACGCGATGATCGTAGGCCCCTGTCAACACATACGTGTGGGACAAAGCAGGATAGAGCGTTGATTGTAAGCTTGAGTACGCAGGCTCGGGCCACTATCAAAGTTTATATTTCGAATGCGTTTTCATCGTGGGAAATCAGGAAGGTTCCCACTCCGTTCGTCATATTTAATAATTAAATATAAAAAAAACTAAGTTATGGCTAGCCGTCACATAACTTTTCTAATAAATTGAAAAATTTGACAATATTTTTGATCTGAAGATAATATTTGTGAATAGTCAACTTAGAATGTCGTTTCAAAATTTTTTTAAAACTATTTTTCTAAACCGACCAAAGTGTCCAATTTTCAATTAAAAATTTTATTTGAAATCAAGTCAAAATTCGATGTAAAATTTGTAAGAAAAAGCTTCAATTAAAAAATCTGATTGAATTAAGGTTCTTTGATGTGCATATATAGTACATAAAAATTAAGAAAATTTGTCTCCCTTGTTTTGTCTCAATTATATATAATAATGCGGAAAAAATATAGGATTTTATAATTTCATATGGATCAATAACATTAATCCAGTTGCAACTCGTTTAATCAAGCCGATCGGTTAAAAATAGTTGTTAAAAATTTACTCAGTTAAGCTTAACAATTGAAACTTGAAATAATAAAGAGTGACTTTAAAAAATATTTGTAAATAATTGACTTGGTCAAACGAGCTAGAATTGAATTAATGCAATCTTATAATACCAAATTATCGAATCATACGGTTTTTTTTCTTTGTTATTATACAATCATATGGTTTTTTTTCTTTGTTATTATACATATTCCAGAGGAAACTTGGGAGATAAAGTTTTGATATCTTAGTGTATTATATATATGTACATGAAGAGAAACCTTGAGTACAATTTTCAACTTGAGTACAATTTGGTACCATGGTTCAAAATTTCGATAGCCTTAAATAAAGTTTCAATAAAGTTTTCGAAATAAATTTGTAATGAAATTAAATTTATCAGTATAATATTATAAACATATGAAGTAATTTTTTTTAATAGGAAGTCGTTGTTCATTAATAAATAATAATCTTAGGTTCAACGATTTTATTTAAATTATTGTCTTATATCATTGTTTTGATGAAAATGATTCGATGAAGTCAATGTACTCTTTCGTATCTACAGAAGACATGTGCAATATTCACTATGGTGTTAAAAAATAACTGATTTTGATCAAACGGTAGTCTTCTGTCCAAAGTGAGAAAACAAAAACCTGCTGGCAATAAAATGTATGCATTCACAATAACAATATAATCCACAGAACAGGTTTGTTTTATCATAAACGTTTCGAACGGTATAAGTCGGAAGTTGTTCTGAATGAATTCTTGCATATCTACAATGTCAATAATTATTAGTAGCACCATTGCTATTAATAGAGATGTATTCATTTCACGAAATTTATGAGTTACCGGTGGGTTTCTTTTCATTTTACAAAATTTCTTCATAACGCTACTTTGACGGATGAGTTACCATTAACCTGAATCTCTATCAGTAATTTTTCCAATGTCGAATACAATGGATTCAAAAGACGTATATAAGCGATTAAACGATCGTATGTATGTAAATAAATCATTTTATTATCATCAAATATTATTATTAAAAATAATATTGCTATAGTACTCATACAATGCACCTGTTCCAATCGATATTGCCGAAGAGTGAAAATTATCATCCTAATTCTATCAGACTGAATAATGATTGAAATCTTTTTCATCAATTAACTAACTTTTTCCCAATTTTATTTTCATTATTTTTAGTAGAATAAAAAGAAATTTAATTTAATACAAACAAGACATGTGAAACAGCAACTTATTTACGTTAGAGGCGAAACTTTATATCAATATCTGATTTGAACAAAGCACTTCAAAAAATATAAATAAAAGATATGAAGTGCTAATCGTTCTATTTGAGTCATTTTTATGCCGTTTTCTTGTCTGACTGCATTTTTCTACAAGATATGTTGTTATTTTTATCCTGTTTCACTTTTTTTATACTGGAAATTGTGTTTTAGAATGCAGTCAGGAATGAAGTTTATTTACTAAGAGAAAATAATTTTTAATAAACATTGAATCATCAAGAATTCCATGTGTCCTTACAGCAGCTGTGTTCTTGAAGTTCTAGTTGAGTTAGTCCAGTGAAATGCAATTCTACTAGTTTTGAGCTTTCTTTATGTAATTAACAAGTTAATTACCAACTGAAATTTGCAAATCTAAGAGTAAAAATTTTTTAAAGAACACTTGCAAATTTTATATTGGATTTTATGTTAATTGGAAATTATTTTATAAGAAAATAAAAAATGTATTCACTCATACAGTATTATTTTTTATCTAAATCTCCACGTAGAATAATATTATGTAGAATATATAAAATTTGAACATTTGCTCGAGTAGAATGTTTTCATGTACAATCTACGGAAGCTTGAAATTTGAATTTTTAATTAAATAAATTGCAATTGTTTAAATATTTGCTGTTCTTAATTTAATAAAGAAAATATCATCTTGATGGTTGATTAAAAAAAGAGCTCTATGAATATAATGTATTAAGATAATTTCAAAAAATTGAAAAAATAACTTTGATAATTGATAATCAACTACTAAAAAGTAAGAAAATTTAATAAAATCTATTATAAAAGAATAAGAATAAGCATTGCTGAAAGGTGTTGGAAAATATGATAATAATTATAATTTGTTTTAATTGTTTGATGGCATAGCATTGTTCTAAAACTATTATTATAAGTTCGCATACCAAGTTTGAGAAAGAGTCTTATACATATTATGAATTTGCTTTTATAAGAAAATCACCTTACAACTAAGTTCTACGTCTATTTTATTGTCAATGATTGAATGTTTTCACAATGTCAAAATTCGATGCCTTGATCATAATATTGTGATCAACTACCTTGTTATAGAGAAATTGGAAAATTCAAAATAATTTATACGAAATTAAAAACGAGTGAATCCTGATAAATTAATAATGACTAAAATAATATAACTACTATTTGTTTTTTCATTTATTTAGATTGATCCATTCCCACATATTTTTCAAGATAAACTGGATAATTTACATGATAATTTCAAAAAAAGATTTTATTTTTTTATTTCATTGATATTTTATGTATTATCATAAACAGAGGTAAAGAAGTGAGTACCGGAATGATACCCTCCGAGTAGGAAGTGAAAGTTTACATAGCTAGTACTCTTGGTAAAAACTTACTGCAGCAACAGTCGATAACATAAATTTAAATACTTAATTTAATTAAGAGAAAAACTTTGTTCATCTACTCAGAGTTTTTAATTTGATGTGTTCATTTATATAACTTGCAATCAGCTACCACTGTTTCATTTTGTTTTACAAAATAATTATTTTATTTTTCTGTAAATAGTTTTATTTAAATCATACAGATGGCGTTTAATACATCCAAAAGAACTTTAAAAGATCTACAACAAAGGAATGCGTTCTGCACTCCCCCCTCCCCCAAAATTAGCATAAAAAGCGACTTGTTTCGCTTGCTTTACTAGTACATATATTTTTAACTTAACTATATAGAAACTGATGATAATTTCATCTACGTAAACAAAAGTTCCAATTTTTATTAAAACAAATATATCAAATAGATAATGAGGTGTAGTAACACATTATTTTTATTAAAGACAACTAATTCTTTTACTTCAATTGATATTAAAAAATATTGAAGGATCTAAATCAAGTAACCTACTTGTTGAAATCAACATTCTTATAAAATTCTCAAAGTATAAATATCGTTCTCGGATCCTTCAAATTCTATTTTATGTATAAATATCAATATCAATGGATTGAGATATTGTTTATTTGAAGAGAAATTTTAATTTTCGTAATAAATTTTAGGGTAAGCTGTTCTATTTACAAAAGCTACTCTAAATTTTTTGAGCTTTTTCAAAATGTTATGGGCTAATTTGTTTTGCAATTAAATAATTGAAAATCTTATTTTTAAAAAGTAATTTCAGCTCCTTTTTTTGAACTCTAAACAAAAAATTAATTTTTTCTCTAAAAGTATTATAATTTTGTATTTTTAATAATTTGCACTTATTTCAAAATTTTATTTTCAATCTTCAAATTATTTTTCTAGCAAAAGTACTTATATCTATTTCTATATCAACTTTTCTCCAGATAATATTATCCAAATTTACTACATAAACAAGACATTTCAAAACTTTATTTCGTTATGATCGAATACGAAATCGATGACAAAAAAACTAACATTATACCGATCGTTTTCTAGAAAATTATTAAAAATAATTTTTGAATGTTAGAGAAAATAGAGCCCTGGAAGTTCAAATAATTGACATACGCTAAGTTACATTTCTATGCTATACTTATTGTAAACAAACGAAATAACATTGTAAAAGAAAAAAGTACTATAGTTAATTTTGTTCGTTGATTTTTTTCTTTTGATATCAAGTAAAAGTGTACACACAAATATTTTAAAACCTTGTATTGAAGATTTTTCTAGCAAAACGAACAAATTAAAAATATGTATTAAAATGTTAATATCATTATTCTTTTTCGTGTATTAAGCATTTATTTGTTTTACGACCTTTGCAATACATGTGAAGAAGAAAAGTGAAGGGAAAAACAGAATGACAGTGAGAGGGGGGGGGGTGAAAGAGAGGGGGATAGAATAGCCAAAATGAGAAGAGGGCTGCCCACTCCACTACGACTTTTACACAGCCATAGCAAGCAAAGCAGCTCCGAGTCAACGCACTTTAGATTAGATCGATTCTAGTCGTCAATCGCGCAACATTCTTTTTATATTCTTTTTTTTCACAATATATATAAGAAGTTGAAACGGTAGTTTAGATGCTTTTGAACTAAAATCTATTTGATTATGTATTGGCCTCCATTTTATTAGTATTAATTTATTTATTAATATTAATTTAATTTTTTTATGCTACCAAAACGTTCACCTTGATAAAAATCGTGCTTACATTTTTAAACGAGATCGAGTGACGTGCCAGATCACTAGGTGGAGATATTGCATCACATCTGAAAATTCTCTCGCTGGCTGTCGCCACCCACGACAGGAATTTACTTTATTCTTTATTCGCTTGGCTTGGTATGGCTTCACAAGAAGTGCAATTTAAATACATATATTAAAATCCGCTTTAAATTAAAAATTCGGGATGCCTTAGCAAGCATTTACGGTAACATATAAGCATGCATTATTGATTTAGGAATATCTACAGGCTTCTATTTTTCATGATACTTTGTATTCAAAGAATAAATAAAGTATTCTCAAGATTTCATATCAATATTCTAGTAAACAGTGGAAACAATATCTTAATTTGGATTCCCAAAACGCAAATAACTTGTGATTCAAATTAATATTTAATTTCAGAACTTGTTGAGACATAGTTGTCACATAAATAATTTCTCAAAATACTTGATGTAGATACTTGATAGTTCCAACACATGCTTAGATTACACTAGTAGTACTATTGCAGAGTTTCATAGATTCGTGCCTTCTGCATCAAGCCTCACGCC
>NW_026707115.1:5000-10000 GCF_024137745.1 Phymastichus coffea
CCCGCTCCCCCTGTCTTATGCTCACATGTATTCTTCTATTCTCCATCTGCAAGCTCCCTTTCAGAACCATTCCCACCGTTTTTGTCTCTGACACCTCTACTCCTACCTTTCTTCCCCACTCATACACTCTTTCCAACTTCATCCTTGCTACCTCTTCCACTTCCACTCTCGTATCTCCCTCCACCAGGAGGAGCAGATCGTCCGCGAATGCCAGGTCCTCTTCTACGAAGATCCTAAATTCCCTCCCTAATCCTTCCTCCTCCACTGATTCACTATCACTCATACTCCTCCATTCTTCTAGCTGTCTTTCCTCGTTCATTTCTTTCAATGCAACCATCAATTCATTCATGCACAGTACCCATAAAAAGGGTCCAGCAATAGAACCTTGCGGGGCTCCTCTCATAAGTGCTTTTTTCACTTCATCCCTTCCATTCATCATCCATACCCACCTGTCTCTGAAATAATCTCTCCACATCCATAATTCCCTTCCCTTACACCCAGCTTCCCTCAATTCCTCCAACGCTATCCTCCAAAGAATATTATCGAACGCTCCTTTGAAGTCCACGAAAATCCCCAAGACATATTTCCTTTCTGACCTTCCTACCATTTCCTTCAACTTGTTCCATGCATCTTCCGTCCCCTTCCTCGGTCTAAATCCAAACTGCAATTCATTCCACTTTCCCTCCATTCTTCTCTCCATCCTCTTAATTAGCATTCTCTCCAGGATCTTCCCGACCCCACAGAGAAGGCTCACAGGGCGGTAAGACCTCACCTCCGCCGGGTCTTTATCCGGTGATTTAAGAAGAGGCACCACCCTCGCCTCCTTCCACGGAGCCGGAAAGACTCCCTCCCTCAGACAAGCATTAAAAATCTCCCTCATATGTCCCGGGATAGCCCCATGGACCTCTCGGAGCATTTCATTGGTAAACCCGTCCATCCCCGGTGCCTTCCCCATTTTCATTTTACCCACGGCATCCTCCAACTCATCCACCGTAAACTCATTCCCCCTTTCATCTATTCCTTCATCCCTCCTCCCAGGCTCATCCCCCACCTCCGGAATAGGGATACCGTCATCCGGAGGGAAGAACTCACTCAGGAGGGCCTGAGCACTCTCCCCCCAATTCTTGGTCCATTCCCTCCCAATCTTCATACATGCAAGTCCCCTTTTTTCGTATTTCCCCATGCAAATTTTGTATACCTTCCCCCATGGATCTTTATTACCCTCCCTCCTTACGAATTGTTCCCAATCTTTATCCTTTGCTTCCTTCAATTTATCCTTGTATGTTCTCATTTGCTCCATCCATTCATTCCATTTCTCCCTATCCAAATCACCATCCCTTCTCCTCTGTCGTTGATAGATCCGTCTCTTCCTTCTTGTTTCTCTCTTTATTTCCTCCAGTTCCTCATTCCACCATATTAACTTCTTCTTCGTTCTACTGCTATTCATTCTTTTCATACACTCATTATTGACTCTTTCTATCCATTCATTCAGCTTTTTCACCTTTTCATCCACTCCCAGAATATTAAAGTTATCCCATCCAAAATCGTGCGCCTTCTCCCTCAGGCACTCTCTATATGTCTCCCAATCACAGCCTTGTTGCTTCCATCTTTTAATTTCTCTCAACTCCCTTCGTTCCCTACTCGTTTCCTCATTCTCAATCATGCCATTTCCTACCCACATTTTTTATACTTATCGGATTGTGGTCTCCGAGCGGCCAGTCCTCCTTTACCGCCCACTCGAAGGAGATCCCTCTCTCATCTCCGGAGAAGAGAGTGATATCTATATCACCCTCCCCCCGGGGCCCGGAGAACGTAAATGTATCTGTGGGGACGTTTAACACTAGTAAGTCCGTTCTCAGTAGCCAATCCTCTATTTCTGCCCCTCTTTTACCCGCCTCCGAACCTCCTCTTACTCCCTTACTATGCCAGAGAATAGATGCTGCATTGGCATCTACCCCTATCAACAACCTCTTTCCCCTGGCAATCCGGACCATTCCCTCCACAAATGCCATCCCCTTGTCCATTCGCTCTCTTGGTCTAAAATAGACCGAGGAAACAAATAGTTCCCCCATGTCCCCTTTTACCCACACCCCCACACCGTCTTTCCATTTACACTCTTCCACAGACATACTCACCAATTTCACATCAATCACACACACAGCCGCACTTCCCTTTTCACTCACATACACTACTGTTCCCCCAGGTAAACCCCGAACGCGATCACGCCATACATATGGTTCTTGAAGGAGGAGGATCTGAATCCCCATCTCCATGGCGTACTGGCCAAGGTCACACATGACCGCGTAACTACGCTGGCAGTTCAACTGGAGGAACCTCACCCTCACCCTTTCTCCGTCTCCTTCAGCCATAGTCAGTACGGTTGCGGTTGCCATCTCAACCGCATTTGATACTCCGGACATTCAGAGGATCTAACAGAGTGACCCCGAGTCCCTTCCCTTCTCCTTACAGTTTCTACATGATTCTTGTCCCTTACACCTCTCCGCTATATGTCCCTCTTCCCCACACCTAAAGCACACCAGCCGCTTCTTACACTGGTGTGCCTTATGATTATAATTCAGACAAATGAAACACCTATCCACCCTTTCATAACTATCGCACCTGAAGCTCGAAAGTCCCAGGTACATTCTTCCCTGGTTCAACAGTTTCTTCCTACAAATTGCCGGGCATCTTATCACAATATTCATTAGTCCACTGCCCGTCCTTCCCATCATCCTCCTCACCACTTTCACTCTTCCTTTAAATTCTTCCTCGTTCAACACTCCCTTTAAATTTTGGCTATATAACCCTCTCAAAAATGTCTCTTCCTGTATCTCCTTCTCCACCCCAAAGACGATCACCGACGGATCTAGCCTCTTGGGTTGCCAAACCTTGAGACCCGCGTCAACGAGGTCCCGACAATTCAGAAGTTTCTCCCTTTCCTTCCTATTAGCTACCTCAACCACTAGTCCTCCAGCTCTTGCAGGACGGACGGATTTAATCTTGACTCCTTTCTCAGGGGGCACTACCTCAACCATTCTCCTTCTTATCTCTATCTCCGTCAAACTCTCTTTAGTCCCCCGAACTACTAGAGCGAAGGATCGCGTTGCTTCTCTAGCCTCAAAACTACTGTTTGATCTTTCTTGTTCTCTGTTTTCTCCTACCCTGTCATCATTTGTTGGTTCCGTCTCCTTGAAATTCTTTATCTTCTTACCCATTTTCACACATGTCTCTCCCATAATTTCCACATTTCTCTCCACCCCTTTTACTAGTTCGCCCATCTCTCCACATACCTCTCTCAACTCTTCCCTTATCCCTTTTCCAACCACTTCACAGGCTCTCGCCCATCCTTCTAACCTTGCATTTTCCACTACTAAACTCTCGATCATTCCCTCATATTTGGTGCACTGACTAAGCACCCGATCCACCACCCACTTTGTGACCTTATTAGCATCCGATAACAAGATGCCTCTAAGATCATGGGTGATGGCCCGCATTTCCTCCAATGGATCTACTTTTCCTGCTTCAACCCTTCTTCTCTTTTCTACCTGTTCCCTCTCTTTCACTCTATCACTCCTACGCGTTTCCATTCCCTCTTTACTCATCTTAATTCTTTCCAAATCCTCATCCAGCATATCCTTTTTAATTATTTTTGGTCGTTGCGAAATATCCTCACAAACAATGTATAAATCATTCGCCCCTCCTTTCACCCTATCGACCAACTTCCTCTTATTCCCTTTAATCTCTACCTCCATTTCCTCTAATCTTCCCTCCTCTCCAGTTTGTTCCTTCTCTCTCGCTTTTTCCTTTTGTAACTCCTTCAAATCTGGTTCTCGCCCTTGCTCTTCCTGTCTCAGTAACTCTTCTTCCTGCAATCCCTGCCTTTCTATTAATTTCGTCTCTTTTAGTGTCATCTTCGTCTCTTCTGCTTTTTGTCCGATAGTCTGCTTTTTCTCTCTCTTCCTTCTCTTTTTCTCCGCCTTCGATAACTTCGTCCACCCCGTTAAAGTTGTAGGAGAACGAGAGCGCGAATGCGAGCGCGAACGATTCTGGTCTGCTGACCTCGCACTCCAAGAGGACGTCTCATCGGATCCGTCTTCCGCCAACACAAAAAAATTTACTGGTTAATTTTAATTTTTGGGCTGGGACACCCGATGTAGTGTGCAATTTTAAATTATCTGTATTATTAGTAGACATTTCATTAATTAGAAAATTGGCTACCTAGCCCTTAACCCCCAAGTATCCCTGTTCATACTTCCTCCCCAGAACAGTACCTCTGCTTCCCCTTCCCATGCAGAGCAGCCGCGGTTCACCCGCAGGGGTGGCCTCGGTGCCGGCAACCCGCTGCCCCCTAACGTCTCCCAACCGAGTGCCACTCGGAACGCTTCGGGCAACAGCGGTTTTTACACAGGCTGCTACAGGGCAGCCCGATCAAGTGGCTAGCTTGACCCGGGCCCTGGTACTATCCTGCGGCCTGGGCTTGCACGATCCCACCCATCCGAGAGAAAGAACCTCCCAGTTTCAGCTCTGTACCCTCCCCTGCTAGCTACCCGCAGCGCTCCACACTTTCAACAGAGAAGCTCTGGAGGATCCGGATGATACCGCTCAAAGAGCAGGACACCCGGGAGTTTAAGGACCGCCCTGCCAGGCGCCAACCGGCAGGGCCCCCCGTGATTAGCCTACCAAGCAAGTGAGCGTGCAAATACACCGCCCTCACTCGCCCGGCGTTTCCTCCTCAGCACGACGGAGACGTTCACGGTAGGTTTGCTGAGGGGTAGATAGGGACAGTGGGAATCTCGTTAATCCATTCATGCGCGTCACTAATTAGATGACGAGGCATTTGGCTACCTTAAGAGAGTCATAGTTACTCCCGCCGTTTACCCGCGCTTGCTTGAATTTCTTCACGTTGACATTCAGAGCACTGGGCAGAAATCACATTGCGTCATCACCCGCGAGGGCCATCGCAATGCTTTGTTTTAATTAGACAGTCGGATTCCCCTAGT
>NW_026707115.1:17500-25000 GCF_024137745.1 Phymastichus coffea
CCGCGCACGACGTTTCAGGCCAGGGACTTGCTGTATTGACAAGTGACTCGCCGCGCACGACGTTTCAGGCCTGGGACTTGCTGTATTCACAAGTGACTCGCCGCGCACGACGTTTCAGGCCAGGGACTTGCTGTATTGACAAGTGACTCGCCGCGCACGACGTTTCAGGCCAGGGACTTGCTGTATTGACAAGTGACTCGCCGCGCACGACGTTTCAGGCCAGGGACTTGCTGTATTGACAAGTGACTCGCCGCGCACGACGTTTCAGGCCAGGCACTTGATGGATTTACAAGTGACTCGCCGCGCACGACGTTTCAGGCCAGGGACTTGCTGGATTCACAAGTGACTCGCCGCGCACGACGTTTCAGGCCAGGGACTTGCTGTATTCACAAGTGACTCGCCGCGCACGACGTTTCAGGCCAGGCACTTGCTGTATTCACAAGTGACTCGCCGCGCACGACGTTTCAGGCCAGGGACTTGCTGTATTCACAAGTGACTCGCCGCGCACGACGTTTCAGGCCAGGGACTTGCTGTATTGACAAGTGACTCGCCGCGCACGACGTTTCAGGCCAGGCACTTGCTGTATTCACAAGTGACTCGCCGCGCACGACGTTTCAGGCCAGGGACTTGCTGGATTTACAAGTGACTCGCCGCGCACGACGTTTCAGGCCAGGGACTTGCTGTATTCACAAGTGACTCGCCGCGCACGACGTTTCAGGCCAGGGACTTGCTGTATTGACAAGTGACTCGCCGCGCACGACGTTTCAGGCCTGGGACTTGCTGTATTCACAAGTGACTCGCCGCGCACGACGTTTCAGGCCAGGGACTTGCTGTATTGACAAGTGACTCGCCGCGCACGACGTTTCAGGCCAGGGACTTGCTGTATTGACAAGTGACTCGCCGCGCACGACGTTTCAGGCCAGGGACTTGCTGTATTGACAAGTGACTCGCCGCGCACGACGTTTCAGGCCAGGCACTTGATGGATTTACAAGTGGACTCGCCGCGCACGACGTTTCAGGCCAGGGACTTGCTGGATTCACAAGTGACTCGCCGCGCACGACGTTTCAGGCCAGGGACTTGCTGTATTCACAAGTGACTCGCCGCGCACGACGTTTCAGGCCAGGCACTTGCTGTATTCACAAGTGACTCGCCGCGCACGACGTTTCAGGCCAGGGGACTTGCTGTATTCACAAGTGACTCGCCGCGCACGACGTTTCAGGCCAGGGACTTGCTGTATTGACAAGTGACTCGCCGCGCACGACGTTTCAGGCCAGGCACTTGCTGTATTCACAAGTGACTCGCCGCGCACGACGTTTCAGGCCAGGGACTTGCTGGATTTACAAGTGACTCGCCGCGCACGACGTTTCAGGCCGAGGGACTTGCTGTATTCACAAGTGACTCGCCGCGCACGACGTTTCAGGCCAGGGACTTGCTGTATTGACAAGTGACTCGCCGCGCACGACGTTTCAGGCCTGGGACTTGCTGTATTCACAAGTGACTCGCCGCGCACGACGTTTCAGGCCAGGGACTTGCTGTATTGACAAGTGACTCGCCGCGCACGACGTTTCAGGCCAGGGACTTGCTGTATTGACAAGTGACTCGCCGCGCACGACGTTTCAGGCCAGGGACTTGCTGTATTGACAAGTGACTCGCCGCGCACGACGTTTCAGGCCAGGCACTTGATGGATTTACAAGTGACTCGCCGCGCACGACGTTTCAGGCCAGGGACTTGCTGGATTCACAAGTGACTCGCCGCGCACGACGTTTCAGGCCAGGGACTTGCTGTATTCACAAGTGACTCGCCGCGCACGACGTTTCAGGCCTGGGACTTGCTGTATTCACAAGTGACTCGCCGCGCACGACGTTTCAGGCCTGGGACTTGCTGTAATTCACAAGTGACTCGCCGCGCACGACGTTTCAGGCCAGGGACTTGCTGTATTGACAAGTGACTGGCCGCGCACGACGTTTCAGGACAGGGACTTGCTGGATTTACAAGTGACTCGCCGCGCACGACGTTTCAGGCCAGGGACTTGCTGTATTCACAAGTGACTCGCCGCGCACGACGTTTCAGGCCTGGGACTTGCTGTATTCACAAGTGACTCGCCGCGCACGACGTTTCAGGCCAGGGGACTTGCTGGATTCACAAGTGACTCGCCCGCGCACGACGTTTCAGGCCAGGGGACTTGCTGTATTCACAAGTGACTCGCCGCGCACGACGTTTCAGGCCTGGGACTTGCTGTATTCACAAGTGACTCGCCGCGCACGACGTTTCAGGCCAGGGACTTGCTGTATTGACAAGTGACTCGCCGCGCACGACGTTTCAGGACAGGGACTTGCTGGATTTACAAGTGACTCGCCGCGCACGACGTTTCAGGCCAGGGACTTGCTGTATTCACAAGTGACTCGCCGCGCACGACGTTTCAGGCCTGGGACTTGCTGTATTCACAAGTGACTCGCCGCGCACGACGTTTCAGGCCTGGGACTTGCTGTATTCACAAGTGACTCGCCGCGCACGACGTTTCAGGCCAGGGACTTGCTGTATTGACAAGTGACTGGCCGCGCACGACGTTTCAGGACAGGGACTTGCTGTATTCACAAGTTACTCGCCGCGCACGACGTTTCAGGCCAGGGACTTGCTGTATTCACAAGTGACTCGCCGCGCACGACGTTTCAGGCCTGGGACTTGCTGTATTCACAAGTGACTCGCCGCGCACGACGTTTCAGGCCAGGGACTTGCTGTATTGACAAGTGACTCGCCGCGCACGACGTTTCAGGCCAGGGACTTGCTGTATTGACAAGTGACTCGCCGCGCACGACGTTTCAGGCCAGGCACTTGCTGTATTCACAAGTGACTCGCCGCGCACGACGTTTCAGGCCAGGGACTTGCTGGATTTACAAGTGACTCGCCGCGCACGACGTTTCAGGCCAGGGACTTGCTGTATTCACAAGTGACTCGCCGCGCACGACGTTTCAGGCCAGGGACTTGCTGTATTGACAAGTGACTCGCCGCGCACGACGTTTCAGGCCAGGGACTTGCTGTATTGACAAGTGACTCGCCGCGCACGACGTTTCAGGCCTGGGACTTGCTGTATTCACAAGTGACTCGCCGCGCACGACGTTTCAGGCCAGGGACTTGCTGTATTGACAAGTGACTCGCCGCGCACGACGTTTCAGGCCAGGGACTTGCTGTATTGACAAGTGACTCGCCGCGCACGACGTTTCAGGCCAGGGACTTGCTGTATTGACAAGTGACTCGCCGCGCACGACGTTTCAGGCCAGGCACTTGATGGATTTACAAGTGACTCGCCGCGCACGACGTTTCAGGCCAGGGACTTGCTGGATTCACAAGTGACTCGCCGCGCACGACGTTTCAGGCCAGGGACTTGCTGTATTCACAAGTGACTCGCCGCGCACGACGTTTCAGGCCTGGGACTTGCTGTATTCACAAGTGACTCGCCGCGCACGACGTTTCAGGCCAGGGACTTGCTGTATTGACAAGTGACTCGCCGCGCACGACGTTTCAGGACAGGGACTTGCTGGATTTACAAGTGACTCGCCGCACACGACGTTTCAGGCCAGGCACTTGATGGATTTACAAGTGACTCGCCGCGCACGACGTTTCAGGCCAGGGACTTGCTGGATTTACAAGTGACTCGCCGCGCACGACGTTTCAGGCCAGGGACTTGCTGTATTCACAAGTGACTCGCCGCGCACGACGTTTCAGGCCAGGGACTTGCTGTATTCACAAGTGACTCGCCGCGCACGACGTTTCAGGCCTGGGACTTGCTGTATTCACAAGTGACTCGCCGCGCACGACGTTTCAGGCCAGGGACTTGCTGTATTGACAAGTGACTCGCCGCGCACGACGTTTCAGGCCAGGGACTTGCTGTATTCACAAGTGACTCGCCGCGCACGACGTTTCAGGACAGGGACTTGCTGGATTTACAAGTGACTCGCCGCACACGACGTTTCAGGCCAGGGACTTGCTGGATTTACAAGTGACTCGCCGCGCACGACGTTTCAGGCCAGGGACTTGCTGTATTCACAAGTGACTCGCCGCGCACGACGTTTCAGGCCAGGGACTTGCTGTATTCACAAGTGACTCGCCGCGCACGACGTTTCAGGCCAGGGACTTGCTGTATTGACAAGTGACTCGCCGCGCACGACGTTTCAGGACAGGGACTTGCTGGATTTACAAGTGACTCGCCGCACACGACGTTTCAGGCCAGGCACTTGATGGATTTACAAGTGACTCGCCGCGCACGACGTTTCAGGCCAGGGACTTGCCAGTTGTACGGAATTCACGCGCATTGCCCCTCATGAACAGAAGAGTGTTAAGTGCAGGCGCATTGCATTTGCTGTTGTGGTCAAGGAGTCCCCCCTCCATCCCTTCTAACAATCCTGTTTGCTCGTTCCAGCCGACTAGATATCGGCCTGCTCCCGAGCGAGTGTACCCACAGCAGCGGTGCGAGCTCGTGGCATTAGCCTACTTCTCACATAATGAGCATTACCACCAACTATTTTCCATCTGTTATAGGCAATCGAGTCCGCTTTATGGAGGGTCACTAACGCTTTGATATTTCCACAGTTCGTGCTAAACGAGCGCCGGACGCTGCGTCGACGGAGCTCAGTCCGGAGCGGCGAACCCAGCTGTGCGCCGGTGTTCGCCGTAGCGCCACGTTGTCGGCGTACGGTCGCCGTTTCCACTGATTTTTGCGCGTTCAAATGAGAAGTTTGTCTGCCGGACAGTAGTTCGACGATAATATATAAGGACGACAGTCGAAATACCGTTAATACATTCGCGCCTATCACCAATCGGAAGACGTGCTCTATTGCCAGAGCTTTAAGAAGAAAAACTCGGAGTCGACGTTCGCCGCCTATTGACCAGGTCGAGAGAGCCGTCATCGAGTTCACGCGCATCCCCACCGAAACGTACATGTTCACGCGCATCGCTCTCCTTGGCCACGCATACGCAGCACATGTTCACGCGCATTGCTTTCGTTGGCCAGGAAAAAGGAAGCACAAGTCCACGCGCATTGCTTTCCTTGGCCAGCCAAACTCAGCACAAGTCCACGCGCATTGCCTTCCTTGGCCTCGCAAACGCAGCACAAGTCCACGCGCATTGCCTTCCTTGGCCTCGCAAACGCAGCACATGTTCACGCGCATTGCTTTCGTTGGCCAGGAAAAAGGAAGCACAAGTGCACGCGCATTGCTCTCGTTGGCCAGGCAAAAGGAAGCACAAGTGCACGCGCATTGCTTTCGTTGGCCAGGAAAAAGGAAGCACTAGTGCACGCGCATTGCCTTCCCGGCCAGCGAAACGCAGCACAAGTCCACGCGCATTGCCTTCCTTGGCCTCGCAAACGCAGCACATGTTCAAGCGCATTGCTCTCGTTGGCCAGGAAAAAGGAAGCACTAGTGCACGCGCATTGCCTTCCCGGCCAGCCAAACGCAGCACAAGTCCACGCGCATTGCCTTCCTTGGCCTCGCAAACGCAGCACATGTTCAAGCGCATTGCTCTCGTTGGCCAGGAAAAAGGAAGCACTAGTGCACGCGCATTGCTCTCCCGGCCAGCCAAACGCAGCACAAGTCCACGCGCATTGCCTTCCTTGGCCTCGCAAACGCAGCACATGTTCAAGCGCATTGCTCTCGTTGGCCAGGAAAAAGGAAGCACTAGTGCACGCGCATTGCTCTCCCGGCCAGCCAAACGCAGCACAAGTCCACGCGCATTGCCTTCCTTGGCCTCGCAAACGCAGCACATGTTCAAGCGCATTGCTTTCGTTGGCCAGGAAAAAGGAAGCACAAGTGCACGCGCATTGCTCTCGTTGGCCAGGCAAAAGGAAGCACAAGTGCACGCGCATTGCTTTCGTTGGCCAGGAAAAAGGAAGCACTAGTGCACGCGCATTGCCTTCCCGGCCAGCGAAACGCAGCACAAGTCCACGCGCATTGCCTTCCTTGGCCTCGCAAACGCAGCACATGTTCAAGCGCATTGCTCTCGTTGGCCAGGAAAAAGGAAGCACTAGTGCACGCGCATTGCCTTCCCGGCCAGCCAAACGCAGCACAAGTCCACGCGCATTGCCTTCCTTGGCCTCGCAAACGCAGCACATGTTCAAGCGCATTGCTCTCGTTGGCCAGGAAAAAGGAAGCACTAGTGCACGCGCATTGCTCTCCCGGCCAGCCAAACGCAGCACAAGTCCACGCGCATTGCCTTCCTTGGCCTCGCAAACGCAGCACATGTTCAAGCGCATTGCTCTCGTTGGCCAGGAAAAAGGAAGCACTAGTGCACGCGCATTGCTCTCCCGGCCAGCCAAACGCAGCACAAGTCCACGCGCATTGCCTTCCTTGGCCTCGCAAACGCAGCACATGTTCACGCGCATTGCTTTCGTTGGCCAGGAAAAAGGAAGCACAAGTGCACGCGCATTGCTTTCGTTGGCCAGGAAAAAGGAAGCACTAGTGCACGCGCATTGCCTTCCCGGCCAGCCAAACGCAGCACAAGTCCACGCGCATTGCCTTCCTTGGCCTCGCAAACGCAGCACATGTTCACGCGCATTGCTTTCGTTGGCCAGGAAAAAGGAAGCACAAGTGCACGCGCATTGCTCTCGTTGGCCAGGCAAAAGGAAGCACAAGTGCACGCGCATTGCTTTCGTTGGCCAGGAAAAAGGAAGCACTAGTGCACGCGCATTGCTTTCCCGGCCAGCCAAACGCAGCACAAGTCCACGCGCATTGCCTTCCTTGGCCTCGCAAACGCAGCACATGTTCAAGCGCATTGCTCTCGTTGGCCAGGAAAAAGGAAGCACTAGTGCACGCGCATTGCCTTCCCGGCCAGCCAAACGCAGCACAAGTCCACGCGCATTGCCTTCCTTGGCCTCGCAAACGCAGCACATGTTCAAGCGCATTGCTCTCGTTGGCCAGGAAAAAGGAAGCACTAGTGCACGCGCATTGCTCTCCCGGCCAGCCAAACGCAGCACAAGTCCACGCGCATTGCCTTCCTTGGCCTCGCAAACGCAGCACATGTTCACGCGCATTGCTTTCGTTGGCCAGGAAAAAGGAAGCACAAGTGCACGCGCATTGCTTTCGTTGGCCAGGAAAAAGGAAGCACTAGTGCACGCGCATTGCCTTCCCGGCCAGCCAAACGCAGCACAAGTCCACGCGCATTGCCTTCCTTGGCCTCGCAAACGCAGCACATGTTCACGCGCATTGCTTTCGTTGGCCAGGAAAAAGGAAGCACAAGTGCACGCGCATTGCTCTCGTTGGCCAGGCAAAAGGAAGCACAAGTGCACGCGCATTGCTTTCGTTGGCCAGGAAAAAGGAAGCACTAGTGCACGCGCATTGCTTTCCCGGCCAGCCAAACGCAGCACAAGTCCACGCGCATTGCCTTCCTTGGCCTCGCAAACGCAGCACATGTTCAAGCGCATTGCTCTCGTTGGCCAGGAAAAAGGAAGCACTAGTGCACGCGCATTGCCTTCCCGGCCAGCCAAACGCAGCACAAGTCCACGCGCATT
>NW_026707115.1:30000-37500 GCF_024137745.1 Phymastichus coffea
TTTCAAAGAGTTTGCCTTGAACAGAGAGAAGAGTAATCATCCTGTATGATTTTGGATCTTTTGCATCCTTGCCCTGGCCCTTCGGGATGGCTCTTACGAGTCCCACCTTCCAGGTTTTGGGGAAGACGCCGTGCTCAAGACAACCATTGAAGAGCCTAGTGAATTCGCCGGAGATGACATGCACGGCTCGTTTGAGGACACTGACCTCTATTAGGTCTGTGCCTGGGGTTTTGTTATTTTTGAATCTTCTGACCGAATTGATGACTTCTCGTGGCACGAAGGCCTGAGTATCATCTGTGTCAGGTGGAGTTTCCACTTCGGTTCGAATGTTGGATTGTTCAGGGGTGTCATCTTCTATTCTATCGGCCGGGAAGTGCACCGCGAGGAGCCTGCTGGCTGTTTGCTCCATGTCGAGCGTGAAACCGTCGTCACACCGGAGTGCGCTAATCGCCCTCTCATTCGTCATTTTTCCGGCCTGGAGCTTGTATACGGTTCCCCAGGGATTCGAATTTCCGTGCGATGTGACGTAGTTTCTCCAGCATTCATTCCTGGCCTTTCTCACGGCGCGAGAGTACTTACGCAAGAGGGCGCTGTACTTCCCGCGCGCTTGTGGGTGGCATGCAGGATTCGCTTTCAACAGCCCCTGGCACGCACGCCTAGCTCGGTAGGCCTCACGCTTCAACCTATTTAAGTCTTTTGTCCACCATGGGTTGGACTTTCTAAACCTAGTTTTCCTTGGCATGGTTAACTCACAGGTTTCAGTAAGTACCTGAGTGAGTGTGTTTGCCATGTGCTCCACTTCTTCCGGGTTCGTCAGCGCAAGGTTCGCCAGCTTTGCGAGTCGAAGGCTCTTCAGTTCAGTGTCGAACTGGTCCCAATTCGCTTTGAGCGTATTGAAACGTGTTGGACCCATTTCTGCGAGCCCGACCTCGGTAGCCGGAGAGTCGAGCGTGAATATGACGGCTTTGTGGGCACTTTTGAATTCAGAATCTAGTAACCTCCATTGGTGAATGGACGAGGCCATCTGCCCAGTGGACAAGGTTACATCTATGTACGAAATTTTGGGTCCCTTTTGGAATGTGGGAAGATCATTCCTGTTATTTGCAATGTGGAGTTTGTGTTGGCGAATGAAGTCGGCCAATTTTTCTCCGTTTTTCCATCGCAATCGGGACATGTCGGGGATACGTGGGCTCCAGGAGTTCCACTCTGCGTTGGTGTCAATACCAAGCAGGACGCGTTTCCCTCTCAGCGTGAAGAGCACCATTTCGAGGTGGCTGAGGTGCTTCTCGATTGGTTCACTGTATTGGAAATATGCCGATACAGCGAAGAAGGAGAAGCCAGGGGTCTTAATCTCTGCGCACGCGCAGTGCGTATTACTAAGCTGTTCTATGTAGAGGATCGCGAAATTGGGGTTTGCCACGCCTACTGCTGCCCATGGTTTTTCTGTTCTAGTTGCTACTAGCCTAATCGTTCTGCCTATGTCTGTAAAGAAATACTCCCCCCGGTTTAATTTATTGTAAGGCTCCTGAAGTAGGACTACATCAGGTTTGAGCCTGTTTACGCTTTCTCGCAGCTCACCACTGACAGTTTGGTCTCTGTCCATGTTGAGCTGCAAGACCCTAATTCCTGTCTTTGTTCGAGGAGAAGTTCCGGAGGTGGGGCTCTCTCCTGACGGGTTGCCTATAGTTCGCGCGCAGATGTCTACGAGTCGGATGCGGACGATTTTCGGGCAAAGTGGGTGGATGCCGTCGACCCGAGCCGACGGGCCACAGGCCGCAGGGACGCGAATTGGGGGACGCTCAAGTTCGCCGTCCGATGTCTGGGGCCGGTTAGCAGTACAGCTCGGGTCGAGGACAGAGCCTTCGGCGATCCTCCTCGTAGCATTTGACCACACACCAGCCGAGAGGTCCACCGATGTGCAGCTGCAGTCACATAATGACGACGCCTGCGGGCCCGCTTTCTCACCCTGACCAGCCGCCGGGACCTGAGCATCCGAGACTCTGGTCCGGTAACGTTTTTTTGTGTTAATTGTGCTAGCCATGTTAGTTTTGTTTGTGGGTTAAGCTTGTCCCCAGTGGGTCACCCAGTTCCACTGAGGAAGTTTTATAGAGTATCTTTCTCGCAGTCGAATCTCCTAAGAGATTCAACCCCCGGTTCCAGACTAAGCCTGGATTTCCGGTATATTGGCGACTGCGTCTTAAGGGCTCGCCTCTTTTCTGCCGTTGGGCTATTCCCGTGGGCATTCTAAAAATGAGCGAAAGACATGCAAAGCACCCTATCTTAATTATTAGGCGAATACCCTCTTTTCTGTAGCAGGAGCCGTCTCCTGTACAGGTACCTAGATGGGGCTTAAGAAAATAAAATATTTTAGTGTACCTGTAAGAAAGAAAGGAAGTTTTCTGCAAGGGGAAATTTTATATTAGTGCGTGCTGACCGCCTTTGCAGGAATCGCCTCTTTGGCCAAGGTCAGGACTAGTTCCTGAGTTGGCGCTATAGGATCGCGAAGAGTTTGTGCGGCTTATAGTCTATCTGCTTGTCTAAGGCTGTTCTTCAGGCGGTTTGCTTGATTAGCCTCTCAGGCCTAACTCAGGACTAGTTCCTGAGTTGGCGCTAGATGGTCGCGAAAGTGGTTTCGGATTATGCTAGTCCTACTTATCTAAGGCGATTTCATTCTGTCTGCTATTTGGCGATCAGCCTCCGGTTACCTAGAAATAAAGCGAGAATTCGTGCGGCGGAGGGAGAAAAATTGGGGCTGGGAGGGGGGAGTTTTCGTCGAGCTTAAAGTTCCACATAAAGTTCACTTACCCTCGTCCACAGCTTGGAGAGGGAGGAGGGCGAATGCTTTCCTGTTCATGGGTTTTTGCCATTACTTAGTACTGACACTCTCGTCCCTTATTCCCAGTATCATTCCGATACTGGTACTCACCCTCGAAGTCCCACGATGTTTGTTTGTTTACGCGGGTGCTCCGCGGTTGGATTTTGACGCGGCCCAACACCTCGATTTATTAACGTGGTGTGTTCCACGGACGGCTTATGACGCGCACCGGCTGAACGGTTTTAGTTTCGTGGTTTGCTCCACGGTTGGATTTTGACGCGGCCCAACACCTCGATTTATTAACGTGGTGTGTTCCACGGACGGCTTATGACGCGCACCGGCTGCACGGTTTTAGTTTCGTGGTTTGCTCCACGGTTGGATTTTGACGCGGCCCAACACCTCGATTTATTAACGTGGTGTACTCCACGGACGGCTTCTGACGCGCACCGGCTGCACGGTTTTAGTTTCGTGGTTTGCTCCACGGTTGGATTTTGACGCGGCCCAACACCTCGGTTTATTAACGTGGTGTACTCCACGGACGGCTTATGACGCGCACCGGCTGCACGGTTTTAGTTTCGTGGTTTGCTCCACGGTTGGATTTTAACGCGGCCCAACACCTCGATTTGTTAACGTGGTGTGTTCCACGGACGGCTTATGACGCGCACCGGCTGCACGGTTTTAGTTTCGTGGTTTGCTCCACGGTTGGATTTTGACGCGGTCCAACACCTCGGTTTGTTGACGTGGTGTACTCCACGGACGGCTTCTGACGCGCACCGGCTGCACGGTTTTGGTTTCGTGGTTTGCTCCACGGTTGGATTTTGACGCGGCCCAACACCTCGATTTATTAACGTGGTGTACTCCACGGACGGCTTATGACGCGCACCGGCTGCACGGTTTTAGTTTCGTGGTTTGCTCCACGGTTGGATTTTAACGCGGCCCAACACCTCGATTTGTTAACGTGGTGTGTTCCACGGACGGCTTATGACGCGCACCGGCTGCACGGTTTTAGTTTCGTGGTTTGCTCCACGGTTGGATTTTGACGCGGTCCAACACCTCGGTTTGTTGACGTGGTATGCTATTAGCTTATTTTTACTTTGTTTTAATTAGATATGTTTATTTTAATGTTTTAAGTTAATTTAAATTAATTTAGTTTAGTTTTTGTTTAATTTTTTTGTTTTATTATATTTGGTGTTTAATTTAGTTTAATGTAATTTAGTTTAATTTAATTTAATTTAGTTTAATTTAATTAATTTAGTGTCAGTTTGTTTTAATTTTAGTTTTGATTTAATTTTAATTTTAGTTTTAATTTATTTGAACTTGGTGCATTTTAATTTAGTATTTCATAGTTTTATGTTTATTTTTTATTTTCACTAATTTAGTCGAGTTGAATTTATTTAATTTATTTAACTTAAATTTGAATTCATTTGTTTTATTTATTTAATTTAATTCGATTTAATTTGTTTAATGTGTTCTTATTAATTGGGTTCGATTTATTCTGGTTTAGTATTTTTCTATATAATTTTAATTTAATTTAATTTATTTTAACTTTATTGTAATTTGGTTTAATTAAATTTGGTCTGCATTGATTGAATTAATTTGATTAATTAATAGAGGTTATTTAATTATTTTATTTTATTTTATTTTATTTTGTTTTATTTTATTTTCTTTTATTTTATTTTATTTTATTTTTTTTTTATTTTGTTTTATTTTATTTTATTATTTATTTTATTTTATTTTATTTTATTTTATTTTATTTGATTTTGTTTTATTTTATTTTATTTTATTTTGTTTTATTTTATTTTATTTAGTTTTATTTTTATTTGATTGTTAAAATATATTTAAGTTAATCTAGTTATTCGTGTGTGCTTTTTATTAAGGTATTTATTTATTTGTTATTTTATAGTTGCATTTTTATTATTTATTTCGTTTATTTTAAATTTATTTTGGTGCAAGATGATTTTTAAATTATGTATTAATCTTATAAAATTATTTGGGTGTATGTTATGTTTGTATTATTGTTATTTAAGATATTTGTTGTTTAATTATATTTTGTTTATAAGTTTATAGGTTTTCGTTTAGGTTTATTTAGCTTTTATTATTTTTGTATCTTTGTTTGTTGTATGTTGGTGTGTTTGTATGAATGAATTTATTTCTTTGTTTGTTTATAATTTGTTTTACAATTTGTTTGACCGTTGTAACAGTTTTGGATAATTATTTAAGCAATTAGTTAATTTATTTTCACTTTATAATTATTTATATAATTTTTAGAATGAAATGTCGTGGAGTTTAATTAAATTTCTATTTAGTTTAAATTTAAAAATGATGTAGTAATCTTAGGAAATTATCCGCGAGTGGGTAGAGTTTAGATTGTTAAATAAATATTTAATTAAGTAATTTTACACGTTACCTTCATTCACACAAGTCACTGGTCGCGCACTTGACACTTTATATCCATTTCTGGAATTTAACCCGCACTAGAAACCGGTTTTTTTTGTGTGCTCCTTTCGGTAGATAGGGACAGTGGCTGGTAGCGGTAGATCCCGGTAGATAGGGCGGTAGATAGGGACAGTGGGAATCTCGTTAATCCATTCATGCGCGTCACTAATTAGATGACGAGGCATTTGGCTATTTTTTTTTTTTTTTTTTTTTTTTTTTTTTTTTTTTATAGATGGAGAAATGCATTTACGCATCTCAGCAGATGTTGGTGCTGGTATGTGGGACTCACCTCATAGAGGAATACCCACTAAAACTCCATCTGTCACCTGCACTGATGATGTTGGTTGTGCAGGCCGCGGCTTTATTTCCCAGTGCCGACTTAAGATGGTGGGGCCTGGGTTACCCAAACGCTGTAGCGTGTTGACCGTAACCGCCCTATCCTATCCCTTCTCGTGGAACAGGATTACTGGGATAAACACCAGTCATCCCGTTCCACCGTGTCCAATTCGTGTGCGAACCCTGCAAAGCTCTTGTTGTTATGCCTGGTAAGAGTTTTTGAAGTCCCAAGGAGGTCAGGTCATTAGCAGACCTCAACGACCAGATACCCTTCCATGAGAGGGTAATGGATGTGACCGAGATATTCTCGACCACAACCCCCAACTCATTTGTTATATGATGTTTAAGCGGAAGAGTATCATATTTTCTGCACTTGGTGTTATGTGCGTCGTCAAGTGATGCTGCTCCACTAACTACCTGTGCATCGATGACTTTGACGCTCCCATCCTTTACTGCAACGACATCAGGTTTCTGTAACCCTGATGGAAGACAGTAGTGCGGATTTTCGAACACGCGCCACCCCTTTTGCCTGAGCCCTGTCGCAGCTATGCGACAAATGGCATCATGCCTCAGAATTCGGCCACCATGAGTTCGGTGACAGCCCTGTACAATGTGCGCCGTAGTCTCCGCCACGTGACATCCGGCACGACAAAGCACAGGAACACCTCCGTCACGGCGCCCTCTAGATGTTCTTATTCTGGAGGGTAGAGCGTTAATTCGTGTCCTGTGGTACTGGATATAATCCCGACCAGGGACTCTCGCACTACCTGCATCTACCCAAAAGCTGCTAGCGGTGACTTTAGCAGCCTCACGCAACTCGCTTCCATCGTTGGATTGATGGAGCCGGGACGCCCAATAACGTCGCCGATCTTCTGGACCCGTAAGTGACTGCCCATTATATGTGAGCAGCCCCTCAGCCCATCGGACCAGCTTAACGTTATATAGGTGTTGAGTGGCGTCCCGCACCGCAGGTGATGTGGAATGGGCCATTGCCAATAATCTAGCATGTATTTGTCCCGGCACAGATGTTATGAAAGCCGGGACTCCCAATCCACCATCCCTGCATTTGGCGTGGAAGTACCCTAATGGAGTATCCTTGGGCAAACGCAGCCACTTCCGAACTGCAATCCTCACCTGTCTATCTAGTGCCCTCAAGACCCTCGCAGTGGTCCGCGAAAGCACCATACCATACATTAAGAGAGTCATAGTTACTCCCGCCGTTTACCCGCGCTTGCTTGAATTTCTTCACGTTGACATTCAGAGCACTGGGCAGAAATCACATTGCGTCATCACCCGCGAGGGCCATCGCAATGCTTTGTTTTAATTAGACAGTCGGATTCCCCTAGTCCGTGCCAGTTCTGAGCTGAGCGTTGAATGGCGGCCGAAGAGAACGATCGGGACGGAGAAACCGCTCCGAAAGCCTCGCAGCAAGGAAGATCCGTGGGAGGCCAAGGCACGGTACCGAGCTCTGATCCCTCATCCCCTCGAGGGGAACGAGTTCACCTCGCCCAGGCCCGGCACGTCAGCCAGACCCACTTCCCGACCAAGCCCGACACGCCCCGCTCCTCAGAGCCAATCCTTATTCCGAAGTTACGGATCCAATTTGCCGACTTCCCTTACCTACATTAGTCTATCGACTAGAGGCTCTTTACCTTGGAGACCTGCTGCGGATATGGGTACGAACCGGCGCGACACCTCCACGTGGCCCTCTCCTGGATTTTCAAGGTCCGAGGGGAAGATCCGGACACCGCCGCAACTGCGGTGCTCTTCGCGTTCCAAACCCTATCTCCCTGCTAGAGGTTTCCAGGGAACTCGAACGCTTATACAGAAAAGAAAACTCTTCCCGGATCTCCCGACGGCGTCTCCAGGTCACTTTGGGTTACCCCGACGAACACTCTTGCGAGGGCCCGAAT
>NW_026707115.1:42500-46656 GCF_024137745.1 Phymastichus coffea
TCACCTTAATTTGGCATGCACTGAGACATGCATGGCTTAATCTTTGAGACAAGCATATGACTACTGGCAGGATCAACCAGGGAGCTTCGTTGGACAACGCAAACGAGTTGCGCGCAAGAGAGCTCGCATCTGTGTTACGAGCGACTCCAGCACGCGACCGTGTCGAACGCCGATCCTTGAAAAGGATCGACGACACGCTTCGCAATGCGACCAAAGTCGTCGAGAGCACAGCAAAGTACGATATAACGTAACTTTGAGGGCAATTATTCGCTATACAATTGCTCGTCGTCGAGCAGTCACAACTAATTCATAGCTGCAACATGCCCACGACGAGTCACGGCGATCTCCGCTGCCCGTATTATACCAGACGGAGACACACCATGGATATTATCGTTCAAATTCAACAGACTCTCGTGTTAATTGAGTAAAATGCTACCCGACGTTAGACAAAAATGCCAAGTCGTCGTGGTCAGCGACATTTCATCGCCATTCGCGTGGAAATGACGTGCAAAAGTTTATTCTCGCTCGGAATCGAGTGAGTCGATGCTCGGTATTTATCGACGATTCAATGAAGAATCGACGAACTCGTAACGCCTACGGCGCCTACCGCATAAGGGCCATTCGGTCAGAGACACCGACCCGCGGTAATGCAGTGGATGACAACGATGGAGAGCATACCCAAGACGATTACATCGACTCGAGCACCTCTCTTACATATACCGAAAGGGCCGCCGAGGCATCGGCGCCGAATGGTCTTGAGCATTGTTTTATATGGGCAAAAACCTCATCGAAAGGGCGGATCCTCCGAAGCTTCTTCGAACATCATTGACGAGGAAATCGCCGGGCACGACGTTTCAGGCCAGGGACTTGCTGTATTGACAAGTGACTCGCCGCGCACGACGTTTCAGGCCAGGCACTTGCTGTATTCACAAGTGACTCGCCGCGCACGACGTTTCAGGCCAGGGACTTGCTGTATTCACAAGTGACTCGCCGCGCACGACGTTTCAGGCCAGGGACTTGCTGTATTGACAAGTGACTCGCCGCGCACGACGTTTCAGGCCAGGCACTTGCTGTATTCACAAGTGACTCGCCGCGCACGACGTTTCAGGCCAGGGACTTGCTGGATTTACAAGTGACTCGCCGCGCACGACGTTTCAGGCCAGGGACTTGCTGTATTCACAAGTGACTCGCCGCGCACGACGTTTCAGGCCAGGGACTTGCTGTATTGACAAGTGACTCGCCGCGCACGACGTTTCAGGCCTGGGACTTGCTGTATTCACAAGTGACTCGCCGCGCACGACGTTTCAGGCCAGGGACTTGCTGTATTGACAAGTGACTCGCCGCGCACGACGTTTCAGGCCAGGGACTTGCTGTATTGACAAGTGACTCGCCGCGCACGACGTTTCAGGCCAGGGACTTGCTGTATTGACAAGTGACTCGCCGCGCACGACGTTTCAGGCCAGGCACTTGATGGATTTACAAGTGACTCGCCGCGCACGACGTTTCAGGCCAGGGACTTGCTGGATTCACAAGTGACTCGCCGCGCACGACGTTTCAGGCCAGGGACTTGCTGTATTCACAAGTGACTCGCCGCGCACGACGTTTCAGGCCAGGCACTTGCTGTATTCACAAGTGACTCGCCGCGCACGACGTTTCAGGCCAGGGACTTGCTGTATTCACAAGTGACTCGCCGCGCACGACGTTTCAGGCCAGGGACTTGCTGTATTGACAAGTGACTCGCCGCGCACGACGTTTCAGGCCAGGCACTTGCTGTATTCACAAGTGACTCGCCGCGCACGACGTTTCAGGCCAGGGACTTGCTGGATTTACAAGTGACTCGCCGCGCACGACGTTTCAGGCCAGGGACTTGCTGTATTCACAAGTGACTCGCCGCGCACGACGTTTCAGGCCAGGGACTTGCTGTATTGACAAGTGACTCGCCGCGCACGACGTTTCAGGCCTGGGACTTGCTGTATTCACAAGTGACTCGCCGCGCACGACGTTTCAGGCCAGGGACTTGCTGTATTGACAAGTGACTCGCCGCGCACGACGTTTCAGGCCAGGGACTTGCTGTATTGACAAGTGACTCGCCGCGCACGACGTTTCAGGCCAGGGACTTGCTGTATTGACAAGTGACTCGCCGCGCACGACGTTTCAGGCCAGGCACTTGATGGATTTACAAGTGACTCGCCGCGCACGACGTTTCAGGCCAGGGACTTGCTGGATTCACAAGTGACTCGCCGCGCACGACGTTTCAGGCCAGGGACTTGCTGTATTCACAAGTGACTCGCCGCGCACGACGTTTCAGGCCAGGCACTTGCTGTATTCACAAGTGACTCGCCGCGCACGACGTTTCAGGCCAGGGACTTGCTGTATTCACAAGTGACTCGCCGCGCACGACGTTTCAGGCCAGGGACTTGCTGTATTGACAAGTGACTCGCCGCGCACGACGTTTCAGGCCAGGCACTTGCTGTATTCACAAGTGACTCGCCGCGCACTACGTTTCAGGCCAGGGACTTGCTGGATTTACAAGTGACTCGCCGCGCACGACGTTTCAGGCCAGGGACTTGCTGTATTCACAAGTGACTCGCCGCGCACGACGTTTCAGGCCAGGGACTTGCTGTATTGACAAGTGACTCGCCGCGCACGACGTTTCAGGCCTGGGACTTGCTGTATTCACAAGTGACTCGCCGCGCACGACGTTTCAGGCCAGGGACTTGCTGTATTGACAAGTGACTCGCCGCGCACGACGTTTCAGGCCAGGGACTTGCTGTATTGACAAGTGACTCGCCGCGCACGACGTTTCAGGCCAGGGACTTGCTGTATTGACAAGTGACTCGCCGCGCACGACGTTTCAGGCCAGGCACTTGATGGATTTACAAGTGACTCGCCGCGCACGACGTTTCAGGCCAGGGACTTGCTGGATTCACAAGTGACTCGCCGCGCACGACGTTTCAGGCCAGGGACTTGCTGTATTCACAAGTGACTCGCCGCGCACGACGTTTCAGGCCTGGGACTTGCTGTATTCACAAGTGACTCGCCGCGCACGACGTTTCAGGCCTGGGACTTGCTGTATTCACAAGTGACTCGCCGCGCACGACGTTTCAGGCCAGGGACTTGCTGTATTGACAAGTGACTGGCCGCGCACGACGTTTCAGGACAGGGACTTGCTGGATTTACAAGTGACTCGCCGCGCACGACGTTTCAGGCCAGGGACTTGCTGTATTCACAAGTGACTCGCCGCGCACGACGTTTCAGGCCTGGGACTTGCTGTATTCACAAGTGACTCGCCGCGCACGACGTTTCAGGCCAGGGACTTGCTGGATTCACAAGTGACTCGCCGCGCACGACGTTTCAGGCCAGGGACTTGCTGTATTCACAAGTGACTCGCCGCGCACGACGTTTCAGGCCTGGGACTTGCTGTATTCACAAGTGACTCGCCGCGCACGACGTTTCAGGCCAGGGACTTGCTGTATTGACAAGTGACTCGCCGCGCACGACGTTTCAGGACAGGGACTTGCTGGATTAACAAGTGACTCGCCGCGCACGACGTTTCAGGCCAGGGACTTGCTGTATTCACAAGTGACTCGCCGCGCACGACGTTTCAGGCCTGGGACTTGCTGTATTCACAAGTGACTCGCCGCGCACGACGTTTCAGGCCTGGGACTTGCTGTATTCACAAGTGACTCGCCGCGCACGACGTTTCAGGCCAGGGACTTGCTGTATTGACAAGTGACTGGCCGCGCACGACGTTTCAGGACAGGGACTTGCTGTATTCACAAGTGACTCGCCGCGCACGACGTTTCAGGCCAGGGACTTGCTGTATTCACAAGTGACTCGCCGCGCACGACGTTTCAGGCCTGGGTCTTGCTGTATTCACAAGTGACTCGCCGCGCACGACGTTTCAGGCCAGGGACTTGCTGTATTGACAAGTGACTCGCCGCGCACGACGTTTCAGGCCAGGGACTTGCTGTATTCACAAGTGACTCGCCGCGCACGACGTTTCAGGACAGGGACTTGCTGGATTTACAAGTGACTCGCCGCACACGACGTTTCAGGCCAGGGACTTGCTGGATTTACAAGTGACTCGCCGCGCACGACGTTTCAGGCCAGGGACTTGCTGTATTGACAAGTGACTCGCCGCGCACGACGTTTC
>NW_026707116.1:0-45536 GCF_024137745.1 Phymastichus coffea
ATCGGTGAATAAGTGATTTAAGTGCGAGGAGTCTGTCTGGCTGTATAGAATTCAATTCCACCTAGATCTAGTGGAGAGGATCATGATGACTACGTACTAGACTGTATTTGCCGCTAATCCAGCCTCAAGTATTTGTGGCTTATCACGCGAGACGTAAGCTGACAATTACAGCAGTATAGCATCGAAGCATTACAAAGATACAATTGTCACCAGTACCACTTTGTGCAGGTAATTACCACCTTTTTAACTGCACCTAACTTGAAAACATCTTCACCAAAAATATAAAAACTTTTAAGGAGCCTTAATAGCTCGAATCTAACTGAGGATTTCAATGCTAATATAAGGTTAACTTTTCTTCCATCATTTAAATTTGTCTGAATTGTATGGTAGATAACTGTTTCAAGCTGAATCAACAAAATATTAAGATATAAATTAAATTCGTAAGTAATATAATATGTTAGTCGCCTGGACACGTGTAAGTTTACGGTATGTACATGGCGTATACCGACAACCCCACTGGATATAAACATACAGAATTTTTCCGCGCAATTCTTACAAAAATCACGTACAAAATTGTGTAGAAATACATACAAGATTTATATAATATTTGTTCAAGACGTATACAAAACTTGTACAAATCTTGTACATATCTTATACGCATTTTATACAGTTTATGAACAAATTTTGTACAAATATTGTATGAATTTTGTAATAATTAAGAATTTTTTCGATAAAATAATTAATAAATATTTTAATTATGAAAAGAATTTTCTTTGTAATGTGATATATACTAATCAATTTTGCTTTGGTGAACGAAACAAAATGATGAAAAAGTTTCATTAAGTTCTCCATTTACTGTTTTTAACTTGTTTAAATTTGTAGCTCTTTTTACTCTAATTATAACTAGTAAAATTAAAAAATGAAACAATTCAAATTGACTTACATCAACTGTGTTTATACGTACAATACGTTTAATATTTTCTTTCTTTTGATCGGCCTATTTATTTTATTTCTGTCAACTGCAATATTTTTAAAAACGCAATGCTAAGGGATTTTAAAATAATAATATTGACGTTCATTTGGATTCCGTCCGTTTAGATAAAAATAATCCATTAACACCAATACTTGCAACCCTATTGTATTATCTATTTCTGTTACATCCATATTAATAAGATCTGTGCGGCTAGTTACAACTTCTTTCTCTCTCTTTTCGATGACCACCATCTCTCTTTTTTTTGTGTCGACCACAAACTATGCTCTTTTTTTCAAAGCCCTGAAGAACTCTCTTATTTCTTTTCATACTTTTTTGTTTTAAGTTCCAACTGTTTCATTCCATTCCAACTTCAAGTCAATTAACGTGTTCTAATCTCTCATGCCCCCACTCTTTCGTCATTTCGCGCTCACGTTGCCATCACGTTCCCAACCAATCACGCTCCGAATAGAAAACTCATCAACATGGCTGCGCCCCAGAATTAGCTCCCTTTTAAGGTCGGAAAAAAAATATAAAAATAAAATAAAATAAAAATAATATAAGTCTATATTAAAATAAATTTGAAACATATTATCTCATTATCATTCACCAAAGCAAAATTGTTTAGTATATATTTTAGAACAATGAAAATTCATTTCATAATGAAAATATCTATTAATTATTTTATTGAGAAAATTCTTCCTGTTTACAAAACTCGTACAATGTTAATACAAGACATGTTTAAAATCTGTATAAAATGTGCATATAAGATATTTATAAAATTTGTACAAGTTTTATGCATATCTTGCACAAGTTTTATATGTTGTGTATGGATTACAAACGAATTTGGCTATATTAGCTTTGATTAAACATCTTTTTATTTTATACATTAAAGCATCAAGCATAAAATTATGTAGAAAGTTTTCTCAAAAAAATATACAATTTTATTATAACAAAAATTCAAATCAAATGCCGACATTCATGATCTTTCTCAAAAGACATGTGTTACAACCTTACTGTTTTGAAGGTTAATCCAGAATATAATAAATAAAATATACATAAATCACAATTAATGTGAAAATAGAATATCTTTCTCTGTGAAGTCGGTAAAAAAATGCAAGCTATGACAAGATATTCGGATGCACGTGGTTAATCGAACTGTAAGTGACTGCAACTACTTCTTCACAACCTGAATCAAGACTATATAAATATTTATGCTTATGTATGTTTATACAATTACCAAATAATGCTTCATTCTGAAAAAATGAAATGGTAATACTTTTTACTATATTAATGTAATTTTAATATGATTTTGAAAGGGTCTAACTAAATCTGGTAGTTAAATGTGCCTTTGATCTATTCGAAAATCTAAATAGGGATGCTATTGATTAAGTCATAGAACCTCCCCAAATGCTAAAATTTCTACAGAAAATAAATAATTAACAACCTATTAAAGAAATTTGGAATAAAATAAAGTCAATCGAAGGAAAAAACAAACAACCAATCACCTATTTGATGGAATCCGGACACATTATAAATGACCCAATAAAAATAGCAAACATCTTTGCCAACAAATTCGCAAATAACTCTAGTGATAACAACTACAATTTAGAATTTCGTGAATACAAAAAAACATAAGAACAGGACCTCAGAAGAAGGCTCAGCCAAACACAGCGAAATCGATAAACCAATAAAAATCTCAGAACTAAAAGAAGCACTAACAAAGAGTAAAAATACAAGCCCTGGACCAGACCGAATACCAAATATACTTCTCAAACAATTACCACAGGAAGCACTAGAAAGCATTGTTAAAGTATTTAACATAATCTGGGGAAAAAAAGTATTTCCGACTAAATGGCAACAGGCATATGTTGTGCGAGTCTTGAAACCAGGTAAAGATAAACTCAATAAAGATAGCTACAGATCAATTGCACTAACCTGCTGTCTATGCAAAATAATGGAAAAGATTATAAATAAAACACTTCCATGGTACCTAGAAAAAAACCAAATGATTTCCAACTTCTAAAGTGGATTCAGAGAAGGTCGTTCTACAACAGACTGCCTAGTAGCATTAGAATCAAATATATGCGAAGCCCTTAACAATAAACAACATCTAGTAGTTGTGGGTCTTGATATGAAAAAAAGCTTACGATCTTATCTGGAAACAAAAAGTGCTAGAAATCCTGGTTAAACTGAAACTCACTGGAAATATATATTACTTTATTAAAAATTTCCTAAATAGTAGATCCATTAGAGTCAAAATCAACAACAACTTATCCGATAATATATATATAGAAAATGGAGTACCACGAGGTGCAGTAATTAGTGTCACTATCTTCCTAATTATAATAAATAAACTAACTAAGTATATTCAACCACTGACTTCATGCACCGCCTTCGCTGATGATTGGACATTCTTCATTAAAGGCAAAAATATCAAAACCAGCCAAGCATTAATACAACAAACGTTAAATAACATTATTAAATTATCTAACGTAACAGGATTCAAAATCTCCCTTTTCCCAGGTTGTCCCTTTTTTCCATTATTACAAATTTTATCATTTAAGAAAACTATAAGGGAAGCAAGACAGTATGTTACGTTTTAACATTAGCATTAATCAAAGTATTATAATTTTGTTGAATTAATTTTAAAAAATTAATTAGGATTTATAAGCAAATAATGAAAAGTTTATACCTTTTCTTTCATCACCCATTTTAATTTCATTCATTGCATATGCAAAATAGCAACTTCTCTTATAGGAAAAATCTCTTACCTATATAAATAAAAGCAGGCCCGCAGACATATCCTGTCATATCTCTTAAGTCTTTCGATGATCGGCCCACTTAAGCTGGCACTCGCTTATAGCTCGCGCGCAATAATGCCGTAAGTTATGGAACTGCTTAACAAGACCATAACTATTTCTTTCGACAAAGCCATTCTTTACAAAATTAGATAGAAATAAGTTACAACATGAAGTTAAATTTATGACCAATTACAGAATATAAGATTCGGATTTTTATTGAATATACATACATTATTGTTAAAAATGATAAAGAGATGAAAATTAAAACGCATCGATCAATTTCTTTGTGATAAATGAAGAAAAAAACGGAAAATCAATGATATTATATATCTTAAGTCGTGTCATGACTGGAATTAAATTTGGTGGAGTAAAGGAAAGGAGTAACCATAAGTTGAGTTTGTTATAGTATAGAAATTATAATATTTTTAAGCAATAATGAAAAAATAAAATTTCATTCATAAGTTTTACAATGTTTACTTATTAAATTCATGAAGATGAATGAAAACAAGTATTTCACGATCTGGCTTTCATGCGAGGAGACATTCGTATGACAAATGTCCTAATTTCCATTGGCTTCATGATCACTCGTCTGATGAATCTCATATTGGTATTGTCTGATTGCTTTCCAGCGTTAGGAATTTCATTATTTTGAGCATTCCATTCTAATCGTACATTATTATCTATTTGTTGATTAGCTCCAAGCGTCATCTCAGTAGCGAATACATCAATGTCGGGGAAGAGTAGCTGTATCAATTTGCATTATAGTAGACACATAAGTAAATTATTTAGTAATAAATAAAATTTCACTATTTACTCACGTTGAAATCAACAGTAGTAGGAACGGAATACTTGGACGAATCAGTTGCTTCGAAAATGTGTTCGAGTCGAAGCAAAATATGTTGATCCTTCCACGGTTCAAGACTAAGTATTCTAATATTTTTCGGTAGTTTGCCAATAACGCTATCTCTGCTCTAAATTATTTCGTCATATTTAGTTTTAATAATATCAAAAACTGAACTATTCAATACCTACCTTCATGTTATAATGCTGTTTCCATTGCTCAAAAGAGTATGTTGTTGGTGATATGAATAGCCATGGACGTAAAGACAGCCTGATCGTTTCTTCTTTCTCCAGTAAGATGAGTTCATTATAATTCAATAAGCTACCAGCAATGAGAATATGCCGACCTCGAACTACCAACCCTTGACCGTAGGCGGTTTCGTTTAGCGCCTCGTCAACTCCAAAAGCGTCGTCGTGCAGAAGTCTTCGATGAATCTATCGACGAAACAAAATTTTATTACACATTCTACTATATTTTTCATCGTTAATTGATTAAACTAATTACCATTAGTTCAATGTCTCCCTCTTTCAAACTCGTTCCACCCTGAGCGCGATCATTAAGGACACTTAGGCGACGATTTTTTTGCTGATCCATAATACTAATTTTAGAATTGATTGGATAGTAATTACCAGAGATTGTTTCGTTAAGTTTCAGTTTCCAAGTCGATCTATAATTGAGTTTGCGTTTGAGCATCCCACGTCCGTTACTATCAGTATAGAACTCATCATTGTTCTTCAAGTTACTAGAATACTTTATGGTAACTTCCTTACCAATTTTATCTCTAAAAATCAATTAATATGGTATTGATTTTATGTATAACAAATAGCTGAAAAGTTTTTTATTTACTCGATAGGAATTGGCCCAACCAGCCACTCGAACTCTACGTGTTCCTCGTCGTTGTATAATCGGACAACCTGGCTCGTCCATTTATTAATTACTTGATGAATCTCTTGAACTAATGGTCCTATGACAGTAAGTAAGTCACAAATGAGACGTTAACAAATTGTTTTTTTTTCAACTTCTCCAACCATCGGTACCTTTGAAAACTGAGACAGAGTTTCCTGTGAAGGGCATGGCTTTAGCGTGATCATGTCTTGGTCTAAAAATATAGGCACCCGAGGATCGATTAATCGGCACACGATTGTTACCTTCAATACCTTCGTAGTATTGAAAGGACTGTTCGTATTTGATGTCGGTCGGCGTTTCGACCGACACTCTACCATGTTGATTGACAAAAATCTTATATTGCTATAAAAAAATATTACTGTATTTTATTTCAGATTTGATGAATAATTATTGTACATACCTGTCTATTGATGAATTGTTCATTGTATTGATTGAATTCGACCTCACTGGATCTGCTAAATTTCATACTCACATAAAAAGACTGATAACCAAGAGCAGAAATATTGTGCGCTTGAAAAACTAATTCATGCGTAGCTGGGCTTAATCTTCCAGGAATCTTTTGAACTTGTTCCGGTATTGGTAAAATTTGATTCAAGAGTATTTTTCCTGTGAATTACATCAGAAAGTTATCATTATAACTATATTATATGCTAGAATATTGTAATTTATTTTCAAGAAACCATTAAAATCTTTGACGCTATATTGCAATTGTTGAACTGGCACACGAACGTATGTATTAAGCGGTTGACTTGTCGGATTATATACTGTCACGACGAATTTCGAATTAGCACTCGTATATTCGCACGAGCTGATGTTGAATAAGAGACATGAATGAAGTACTAGTTTGTTATTGTTAGTATTATTCTTGCTCATCAGTTTGCTACAATTATTAATCAGAACATTTATTGTTGCATGAATGTTAAAAAATTAATAGATTACTACCGTAAGGCATCAGAAGCTAGTCGTTCTCCGTTTTTCACGCTGTGATGTAAAAGTCGAGCGTAATCTTCAGCTACATGTTGCTTTTCCGTACCGGACACAGCGTCGTGGTGCTGCATCACACCCATGGCTTCACGAAATAGTTGTAACTCGTAACTGTCGACTGTTTTGCTTAGAGACGACAATTGTTTAACCACCTGCATTATTAGTTTAGAACAATGAATATAATCCTTTTGTAAATCTCAAACATTACAAGATTGCTGCTCACCTGCAAAAAGTTGTTTCCCATCCTCTCGAAGAACTTAAGAGCGGGCCTGGATGTGAAGTAGCCCGTCCAAAAAGAGTGAAAATCGCTGGCATATGGAAAGAAATCGTCGTTTTTTCGTCGGCCAAGTCAAGTTTTGCTCATTTACAGCTTTCAAGTAGCATGATGGTGTTGAATAGAAAGCTTTATATTGTTTACCATTTAGTTTGTTTATTCCACTGTGAATTATTAAATTGAGTTAAACAATTTTATGCTTAGTTAGTTAGTTCAGTAAACTTACAGTACCTAATCAATTTATCTAAATTAGTAAAATACATTTCCGCATTCAAGTAATTAAAATCACCGCCCATTGTTATTATTATATTATTCGTTTGGTATGCTATTGCTTGCTTGTCAGCGAACTCCAAAAATGCTTTAACCTGTTACGAAATACAGAATTACACGATCAATGTTACTTCTGACAACTGCCACCATTTCATGCTGTACCTTTTTATCGATGTTAAAGTCTGGACTCTCGGTATCATCTATCATCGGCTCGTCACGGCACAGAATATCGAAACAAAATCCTGGAGGTGCTGAGTAATGATTGTATAATACCGTCGTAAATAAATTTCCGCGCTGACCTAAAATCAGGGTATTATAATCAAGAGCAACAGGCAATTTTATTATATCAGCTTGTTTTCTCTTTACCCAAACTCGGATTTGCTTCCCAGATAAATTCCATGGTTTTATTTTGGAGTCGCTGCTCTTTATCTTGGTAATCGATACGGTTCAATAACATGCCGTCAAAACCAAGCTGAGCGAAAATCGATGCTTGTTCGCGGGAATGGCCAAACGGATCAATCTGCCAACCGATCTTGGGACGAGCGCATTCACCAAAAGTGTCGTTGAGGCGTCTGCACAATTAATTGCAATATTATTTCTACAGGTACAGCAATATTATAGATTAACAATGAACAGCATAAGAACCTGAAACCCCATGTGTATTGGTCGATTAAGGACTGGTAATGAGTAGCAGCCTCATCGTTCATACTCCAACCTCCGCCAATGATCTCGAGACGGCCCTCGTTTATCAGATTTCTCATGGCTTGTTTCCTTTCGTCATCTTGACGCTGCCACCATTTCCACAAAAATGCGGTTTCTACTTGAATAAATCTAAACGATATGACTTGTTAAAAATGTATTTATTAATTAGTACTAATATTTTCAAATAACTGATCTATTAATTATTAAGCTGTAACCACCACTTACCTTCGGTTAGAATCTTTTAAAAGCGAATCGACAACGCTATCAATGATGTACTGCACGCCAGCCACTTGAATGTTCATGCGACCTTGTGAAATAATTGATTGTTTATTATTTTCTTTAATAAATTTGTAATTTTTCACGAGCATTTGAAATATTACCACCAAAATAATATTGGTCGACCGTTTTCAGCCAGCCAACATCATCGTGCGAGTGGGACACAAAATGGATGTTTAATTTGTCGGTATCACTTTTCGTACAGGTCTATAATCATAAATATACCATCACGCATACTTGTTGTTATTTACAAAATACTACACTATGACAAAATAATTCAGATGATTATCCTCATTTTATTATTGTTTAACATTCTAACGTATATCCGATATTTGATAATTCTATTCTTATAAATGATTTTAAATATCGCACAAATAATTAAGGTGTTCTATAAATGTGTAATATTAATTTATATGAGAACCGAAAAATCAGCTGTCGCGCTCATGAACGAAATGATGGAAATATTGGTCAGAAATAGAAAGCATCTATTTAAGTAACAATGTTAGTCTTCACTGGACAGTTGAATCATTAACGCAACGCTGATTTCTTAAAAAATATAAATACTCACTTCGTAGCCGCATCGAAATTGAAGTTCCTCATCTTTGTATAAATTGATAGCCCAGCAAAGTTTGATAACGAGTAGTAAAGTAAATTTAAGCTTCATTTCAAAGCAGTAGCATGTAAGAGACTAAAAGCCACTTCAGTTCTGCGTGTATTTGTATATATATACGCTTGGGCATTCCAGGCACGCATACATTATCGATAAGACATAAGAGTGCTGCGATAGTGGACAACGCAGAGAAGAATTCACGCTTATTCATCCACCAGCTCAGATTATTATGAACCTTCAAGTACGCATACGTATATATATATGACTATATAGCTATCCTTTTTTCATAAGTGCATCGATCAATTTTCAATTCAACTTTTGATTCATTTGTCATTTGGAAGCTTTAATAACTGTAACATCGTATATAAATTACATAATTAGTTTAAAAAATAATTTATAGAAGGATTTAATAATAATAATAACAGTAATCTTCGTGAAACAGTAATATTTGGTTAATTGGTTTATTTTATAAATATAAATAAAAATAGTCAGATTTAGAAATAAAAACCACACACACACATGCACACACACACACACCCATACACACGTACGCACACGCACGCACGCGCACACACACACAAGCTATTTCATGTGTAGATGCGTTTTTTTAAAGGTTTACAAAAGATTTTTATAAGAAGGTATTAAAATCATGAGAATATAAATTGTATCATGATAATTTTATTATGAAAATATAATAAATAAAATGTAAAAATATATCTTATCTTACAACATATGTCAATTTAATAATCTATAGAAACGATATAAAGTGACTTATTTGAGTGAATTATCAGATTATTTAACGATGCAAAACAAAATTTGATTTATAATATCAAAGTATTTTTATTCAACTATCTATAATTTACTTTATTTCGCTATTTCTAATTACTTTTTATCGTTTAAACGACTGCAATGAAATATCCACATACACAGATTAACATAGCACATAAAACTTCTATTTACAACACAAGCTGTACAATTTGATAATAAATTTTATGAAAATGTATAGAGCAAACCGTTCCAAATATTATAAATACGATAACATTTCCAGTAGTATTTATTAATTTCGAAAGTGCAAATAATCAATGTTTTTTTAAAATTGACAATTTTATCGAAATTTTTTTAAATCATAAAAGTCTAAGTATTCAATTATTGCTTGCATGGCAATATGATTTGAGTCAAAACGGCCTATAATTCCACTAATTATCGAAGCAGCTTTCTTTCTTAATTTATTCGTCATTACAGCCTTATCATAACGATATCTTAATAAATTACAATAGTATGAACTTGAATTAAACGTGTTGCGTCTAAATTTTTCAACAACTTCTGGTCTACGTACATATTGAAAGATTTTTTCTTCTTGTCTTTCAGCTAAAAAATCGAATAATGTCTTGTTTTCAAAAATCACATCCTCTTTCATTCTTGCTAATTGTCGCGTACACGATTTATAAAAGTCTCTAAGTCTCTTTACTGAGTCGATCTGTTGTTGAATGATTTCATTGATGGGTGTACCGAATTCATCTAATATTGCAAGATGTGCTAAAATAGGTTCGGCCAAATTATAATTTTTCAATTCAATACACATTTGAATGACCGTTTCATTACTTTCAGATATGATTTGCGCATCGGCATGATGCTGCATGAGAAGATTGACGCACCATACACGACGCGATGTCTTTCCTTTTTTATGAATTGCGTGAAATAAAGGTGAATAGCCATTGTTATCTAATGCATTGACATCTGCCTTCTTGTCTAGCAAAAATTCCAAAACGTACGATGCCTCTTGCCTTGCCGCGACGTGCAATGCAGTTTCCCCGTTAATATCACTAGCGTTTATATCAAAATTTATGTACCGCAACGGTTTCAGAGCTTTTCTGTTGTTGTTAAAAGACAAGTAGTGTAAAGCTGTTCTACCACAGTGGTCTCGTACCTTGAAATTAACCTTAAACTTTTTAATAAACAGATTTATCGTTTCTTCGGTACCATTAGCGAATATTGGGTAGAGTTTAAGTCTCCGGGGGTCTTCTTTGTCTGGACTCGTCCAGTTTATGTCTTCGGGAATTATATTATACATGATTACTAAGTTTTGTACCTTCCTGTGAATAATGTGATACGTGAACGGTACTTGGTCAACGGCGTTCACTGCATTCACATCAGCTTTATACTGCAATAGCATCGAAACGTTTTTCACATCATTTAATTTTGCAGCTATGTGCAAGGCAGTGTTACCAGTCTCGGAATTTTTCACATTAACATTAAAACCACGATCGAGTATTACTTTCGTTAAATTTGAATTACCTAAATACATAATTCGATCTAAAACACAGTTAGAGCTCAATAAAATATCTGCTAGCTCTTCATTAGAGAGACAAATTTTTTTTGTTTTAACAAGAAACATCTTCATGATCCTTAATGTTTCGGAACTATTATAAGATTTTAAAGCCATTTGCAATGCATTTTGGCCGGTACTGTCATGAATTTTATGAATGTCGGCGTTAGCGTCGAGCAACAATTCTACGTTTTTAACTTGAGTTCTCGCCACAGCCAACATTAATGGAGTTGAGCCATCGTCCTTTTGGGCGTCTATTTGACATCCAGAATTTATTAAGTAGTCAACTGCAACTGGACTGCCAGAATAAGCAGCTTCGTGAAGAAGAGTCGATCCTGTATCATCAATTACACTGCCAAAGATAACCCCTTTTAATTTCTTCTTTAAGTAAGCTTTATCTTCACTTTTTAAGGCCATGATTAATGCTGAATGAATTAACTTTTTGCCATTAATGAAACAGTACTGTAATCGGAAAAAATATTGGTATTGGTAGATTGATATTGCATGGAATGTATTTAATCCAAAAAGTTAACATATTTACAAAGTTATCAATTCAAAAAATTCGAGAAAATTGACAATACAAAAACATTGGTTGTGCGTACATTCGAGGTTAATTAAAACTACTGAAAATGTTATCCTGTTTCAAAAGTTTAACGGATTTTAAATGATGAATAAATGATAGATTTATATTTCAGTTAAATTGAAAGAAATGTACATCACACATTAATTATCGTAAATTATGAATTTAACTAATGCTTCCAAACTAATTTATGAATGAATTTTTATTAAATTCTAGAGGATCCTTAAATTGATTTTGAGATATAAACGAAATTTTCTTGGACAATAAATAAACGGACGAATATCAGGCAATGCTTGAAATAATCACTAGACATTTAGTATTGCATATACAAAATAATATATCTAAATAAACCATCTCCGCGTGGCTAAATGCAATAATCATTTGATACTTTAAAAGTAAAGAAATTCTCAAAACATTAAAATTAATTTAGATTTTTGTTATTTGAAAATTTATTTTTATAAATATAAAAAAAAATAACAATATTACTGAAATTCATTAAAATATTGTAAAAAATATATATAATTTATTGTATACTCACTAAATCCATGGTATATTAAAAAACTGATTTTGGATAAATTAAATATTATTAGTCTATATTTTCTCAACACGAGTCTACGTTCTGCATCATTTCTACAGTTTCTGTAACAGACAATGCAGATCACTTTTAAACGAACATTTTTCTCTGTCTAAATTCGATACGATTTCTTATATAAAAATTATGAAATGAAATACTAACAATTGCTTTGTAAATTTTTCAAATAACTATAATGAAGGAGTTTTGAATTATATATCTGCATACATAATCTGGATATTTCTAAATTACACTGAATAATTTAATTTTGAATTTTTTAATTGATATTAAACTTATATAATATATTGATATAATAAACTTTTCCAAAATTTTCCAAAATACCGTAGCGTACGGAAAGTTATTGCTATTGATATTATTAGTAATTTTATAGAGCCAACTATAGTTTTTACTATATCTGAATTAAATGATATAAATATTATCTATAATGTTCGGATTATTGATATCGTCACGAATAAACCCTTGTAAGAATCGCTCGAATCCATTTTCCGTTTTTTCTAACGATTCCTACGTTCTTACACCTGCATGTGCACTTCCACGAGAATAATTCGGCAAAATGCGCACCAGGGTAAATTTGGCACGAGTTGGATGTATTTTAGTTCAGACAGTAGTCGCATGCGCACATACAGTCCCTTTCTCATTTTGAATTAATAAAGTAAATACGCTGTTAATTATCGCCTAAACGTATGTATTTCACAAATCCAACCCTATCGTTCATGATCGTGCAACAATAAGAAAGAAACCTCTACCCGTTATAATATTCAGCGGTCATTGATTGTGTCTTTTCAATTGTGCAAAATAAAATTTACTTACATTTAATTATGCAATGTTCAGTTCAGATATTAATGTAACCTAAAAAATAGTTCATTATCTAGAACTATGATAAATTTCTTGAAGTGCACATGTTTACTTTAAGAAAGTAAAAAATTATCTATGTGGTGTAAATAAACTGTATCCATTATTCCAATAATGATATTTAATAGTAATATTTACAAACGTGGTGGACATAAAAAATCACTGCACGCAAACCAAACAATCGAAACTCAACGCCAAGCCTCGCTTGACATTATCATCAGTACTATAGTATCACGAAACACTATGCCTTAAATATGCGCGCGCAGCAACAGCAGCTGGTGGTGCATGGCGCAAGTTTTGAAAGTATGTGTAGTTCTTAATCATTCAGATGGATTGAGACCAGTACATATTGTTTATATATTATTTATAATTTAAACTTAAGAAATACAATTTTTCGGACTATCTAGGATTTGTTAAACAAAACCAACGTAATATTTCCGTTTATTGAACATTAATAAGCTTCCTATCGTCTTTCGCAGGTACAATGTACTTCTCTGTTAATTTATTAACGCTTCATACTAATGTCAATTGATTAATATTTTTAGAATAATGAATAATAAAAAATATAGTTATTACGAGTTAGGAATTGGTATGTATACGTATTATGCAGATAAACAGAATACTTAAGGGAACCAGTCGGTGTTAAATAGTGAATATATAAAGTTTTGTTTCTTGGCCTATAAAAATCGTCTTAACAAAGGTATCACAAAAATTTTTTTATCTTAAAGGACTCGATACGAGCTTTTTATTTTCTTGCTCATGAGTACCGAAATCTTATTTAGTGACCCAAGAATGTTCCCTTAATCGTAACATCTTATTTGTTGAAAAAAATGACTTTACTATGCCTTTCTGAACATTAGAATCAACGGTAATTATTTTGAGAATTCTCGTTGTCTTTATACGGATCTATACTACGGAACGAGTGAAGCCAATTTTCAAAAAAATTATTTTTTCATATTTATCAAACCGTTTTTCTAAAATTATAAATTGATTTTTTTAATAAAATTCGAAAAACCGGTCGAAATACAAGAAAAAATACTTTTTTTGAAAATCGGCTCCATTTATTACATAATACAGGTCGTAACAAGTCCTTCTAAAATAATTTTCATTCACTCTAACATTCAGATAGGCGTGGTAAAGTAATTTTTTTCATAAATTAATATGTTACAATCGAAGGAACTTTCTAGGGCTGTAAATAAGATTTTCAGTAATCTAACCATAACTCTGTTGAGTTTGATTCTATTTCTATATTCCCTCATATTAACAGATTAATATTTCACTAACAACGCGCTATTAGTACAAAATAAGTGTCATTTTTTTAGTAGATCGTGTGGATCGTCTTCGTATGATAATTTTATAATTTGAATCAACTACAATCGAACGACTAATAGTTTGTGAAAAGATTTGATGATTGAGAAAATAAGACTCCACGTTTAATTTCTTCAGTGGTATTATTTGTATCACATGTACAGGCCGAAAATATTTTGTCGTTTAAAATAACATAGCTATTTTCGGTAACTGAATCGTATAATCGCTGCCTACAACAATTTGTTCTCCCTATAAAAATTTGTTCAAATATTTTCAGGTTGACTATATTTTCCGACAAAGAACTTGGCACTAGGTAACTTTTCTTTTTCTTTTCACGTGTAACTTTGGTAGGTTCATTTTTCATTTTCAAAATAAATTTGACTTTTTGACAATTTTTCAGTCGCAATTAAATATCGCACGCGCATAAATTGCAATCATGTTGATCGAACGCTCATTTCAACTGCTCTTATACGTATATGTTTCAAACCGGTTTTCCGATGTCAATGTTGCCCACCTGGTCTTTTATTAATGTACATTTTTATATCAAAACTAATCCGGTTATTGCAACAATATCGTCTTGTCTATTAAACAGGTTCCATATATACCATTATAAATAGTTTCAATTGCGTATATAATTATGAAGTTATTCTATGTCGTAATACTAAGTGGACGGGAGAAAAAAAATTATCGTAATTACCATTTTTTCCTCTATGGCCAATTCAATAATTAACTTACGAGATAATGATAATAACTTAGCTTCTACATTAACGCTTGTAACAAGTGGTCAAAGTCGACTTGGAGTTTATTACTTCTACGATATTTCCATTCAAAATATCGATTTAGCAACACGCAAAATGTCATCAACTATACGTTTTCCCATCACAATTATTTTTCAATTGCTAATTTGTATTACCAGTGCATACGAGGGACCAATAGCAGGTGGTAAATCTATTCAAGATTGCATTTATGGTGATAAATCGAAATTACCATACGCAGATACAACACCAGTATGATATTATTAGTCAAAAATATATCCGCCATAAAGTTATAATAGCAATCACATTATTCCAGAATGACGTGATTATAAAAGAAGGTTATACCGCTGAAAATCATGTAGTCTTAACGGATGATGGGTATTTGCTTACTCTCAATCGCATCCCAGGGCCACCAAATGCACCGCCGGTACTTTTGCATCATGGATTTTCTGCGACTGCTCTTGACTGGGTAGTTGCTGGCAAACATAAGTCTCTAGGTCTGCAGTGTTGAAATATTTTTAATTAATCAAACAAATGGAATATTAATTTTTATTATAAGTATTATAAGACCAAGGATTTTTTAGCATTCCTTTTAGCAAATAAAGGCTACGACGTTTGGATGGCGAATGCCAGAGGTGGCTTATATTCGAGCTGTCATGTGAAGTACACAACTTCTGATCACGGTTTTTGGAATTTTAGGTACAACTAATTTGATTTAATCCACAGTATCTACTATAACTAATGTCATATGCAGTTTTAACGAAATCGGGCTTTACGACATTCCCGCTGAAATATCGTACATCTTGAAACACCAGAATAGTAGTCTGTTTTATATTGGTCATTCTATGGGAACAACTGCTTTTTACGTTATGGCCACGGAAAGACCCGATATAACTTCAAAAATCACCTTGATGTTTAGTTTTGCTCCCATAGCTTTCCTCAATCACATTGCATTGCCGCTTCGCATCACCGCGTTTTTATCTACCTCAACGATTGTAAGTGAAATGTTACAAAGAACCCATACATGTTTGATTGTATAGTTAATCTGAGAAAAAATAATGGATGAAATATTTTTTAGACTTTCGTTGATCGGTTCAGTAGTGGAGAATTATACTCTCCAGGTATTATCAAATATTTTTCTAACGAATTCTGCAGTTCCACGTTACTTTCTTCTCATATTTGTTTGTTTTTCATGTTCACATATAATGGTTATGACTTTTCACAATTTAATTATGTAAGTTACAGATATTGTAATTGTATTAACTAACTGTCATACTCAGGTGTTAGTAATCATTTTTAGACGTTGTTCCCGCTAATATTTAGTCACCACTTAACACCATCAGCTAATAAAATAAAGAATCATTACCTGCAAATACTAACTTCCCGAAGGTTTCAAAAGTATGATTATGGATTTGAAAAAAATTTGGAAGTTTATCATAGCCCCGAACCGCCAGAATATGATTTACGAAAAGTGAGAGTACCAATTGGTCTATTCTGGTCAGAGAATGATTTAATATCGACCGCAGAGGTAAAATATATCCGCTTATCATGTACCTAAAATCAGTAGAAATTTAGTCAGAATGTGAATAAACATTCTTTCTAGGATGTCAGACATATACATGATCTTTTGCCGTTAACTATTTTGTACCATAAAGTTCAATATCCAAATTTCAATCACTTAGATTATTTATTTGCAATCAACGCTCCAGAAGTAGTGTACTCAGTGCTTTTCGATAAGATGGACATATATCGTTGAATGTTTCTTCAATATTTAGTTATTATATTAAGTGAATAAAAAAGTATTATATAGATAATTTATATATTTTATTAACCAAATATTTAAATATTAAATATTCATCATCAAAAAATTGTTTTTCGAAAAATATAGAAATAAGCAAAGAATTGTCTGCATCAAGCCGTCATATTAGATGTTGCCATCTTAAATTTCATAAATATATTGACTACACTTTAGATTTACAAATATATTGACTAACAAAATCTTTAGGTCAACACATAATCTACTTAGATTGTCTGATGACTGATACATTTAATCAGATGACTATACTTCCGAAATGACGTAGGTATTTCACTCATCTATCAATGAGTTTTATATCGGTGAAATGTAAAAATAAATATTATCACCAAAGAAATGCAGATCAGTTACATTTTATATATAGTACTCCTACTTTAATGCCCGTTATAATGTTCACGGATTATGATATTAATAATTCGAAAATAAGTTAGAGTTTTCAATAGGATTATAGAAATAAAACTTTCACCAATTTCGGATAAGGCATGTTCCGAGACCAGGACTATTCAAATTCTTCACTAAGATAATTATGTTATTTACGTCCTTTATTTTTAATATTGATGTTACTCTTATAAGTTTTACAGTTTTGTAGTAATTATTAAAATTACTATTTTATTTGTTTCATTTTATTAAAGACCATGATATTATAATGTTACGTTAAACAGATAAATAAAATTTAACGAATTCAACATTTTGAGAAAAAAAAGTGAATTTATTGATTTTATAATCAATCAAAACAGATCTTACAGACTACAGTTTTATAGATAAGTCATCAAGTCTCGAACATTTGATTACCTTTAACCAATAATAGGATGAAGTTTGAGCATGCAAGAGTAACGTACTCCACAATTTAATGAACCGTTTAATGACCTTAAACGACAATAAAAATTATGATTTTGAAAGAACAATACAGTCGAATGTCTTGAAATATTTAACATACGCGATAAGAAATTTCAATTTCTGTTATTATGTCACATAAGTTTTATTCATCCATGATTTCCAATAACATTCAGATGTTTAACGCCTGATGAAATGAATAGATCCTTGTACTATCGTTTCTCGTTATTTACTTTCAGCTAAATTTCCAACAAATTTAATCCTGATTTCATAATGTGTGCTAATAATTTCGATAAAATTGTACAAAACAAGTACAATAAAGTATTTCTTTTGAAAGGAATAGATTATACAATAATATTTGTAGGTAATAAAATAAACGCACCATAGTTAAAATTATTTATGTAATGAATTTGGAGAATGATAATTTAAGTATAATAGAAAATATTCATATAAGGTAGATTCATATGCAATGATTGAAAGTTTGAGAAGACTGCTTACACTATCGATTGTACCAGCAAAGCCACTGCATTGGCAATAATTCGTACGCATAGATGTGTAGGGAAGTAGGTGTGGAGGGATCGAAGCATAGCAGTTGTCGGAGCACAGCGAGGTATAGATTCTGCTGCAAGCGCTAGAACATGACGTCAACAAGTTGTTTGAGACTGAAAGAGAAGGAGCGCCTCTCGCACTCGCGCCGAAAGAGAGAGAGAAAGAGAGAATCCGCATTCCGCAATAGCATTGAGTGAGCTGCGAACAAACAGTTGCTACAGTACAGCAGATCTTCTGCCTTTCACCAGCCTTGGGCCGTTTGCAGTTCTACAACGATGACTGGGTTGACGTATTGTTAGAGCGACGTTCGCCGACCAGCTGCTGCTGATTCGACTTCACTCCTGCTCATCTCCGCGGAATGAAGTACATTCTCGTGAGCCTGTCGCGGACATTATGAACACGCGGCGTGCCTTCATTGTGTTCGCGTTCGTCGTATCGCTGTGCGTGTGCGCGCTACTTTTTCTGAACCCGGCCACTGTCTCGTCCATTGCCGCCTACGCGTTCATTCGTCGCGGCAACATCAAAACTATCCTCTACTGGAATCAGTTCTCCGGCGACTACAGTTTCTATCTCGGCGAGGGCTATGTTGCTCAAAATTGTCCTCGCTTCAACAACTGCTTTGCCACTCACAGTCGATTCATCCAAAGCGTCGACAGCTTCGACGCGATCGTCTTCCACCACGGTATCCACGACGAGCTGACCTACCGGGATCTGCCCACAAGCCGCAGACCCGAGCAGAAGTACGTGTTTGTTGCTTTGAAAAGTCCAGCGAATCAGTATATCAGCAATCGTTTCAATAACTTGTTCAACGCGACGATGACCTACCAATTGAACAGCGATATCATCTGGACTTACGCGGATATGATTGATCTTGCCGAGGAACAAATGGTGGCGGTACCATCCAGAACTGAATTCAAGTGGAAAACGATTGATAGCGGCTACGAGGAGAAGGACATTGTCGAGGAACTAGAAGAAGAGCAATTGATTAGAAAGATCATAGCCAAGAGAAAACTGGCGGTTTGGTATCGTAATAACTGCGAGACGCCGAGCAATCGTGAAAATTACGTGGCTGAACTCGAGAAGTATGCGCCTATCGACAAATACGGCAAGTGCTCCGACGATTCGACCAACTGTCTCAAGGACGCCGACTGCTTCAAAACTCACGTCGAGCCCAATTATTTCTTCTACTTAGCTTTCGAAGACTCTCTTTGCGACGACTACGTTACCGAAACGCTTTACAATGCTCTCAAGTGAGTCTTTATGCGGTTATCTGGTTGTTGCATTTTTTTACCTACGTGTCATTTCACTGATCTCATTGCACTAAACGAATATCAAAGTCTACTTTGTCAATTATTATCGATTGATGTATCCATTGATACTATACTGAAATGTTTGCCAATAAATATCTATGTTTATATTCTATTACAGATATAACGTGGTTCCTGTAGTTTACGGTGGTGCTAATTATAACCGTTTCGCCCCACCAAAATCTTACGTTAACGCGTTGGACTTCAACACACCAAATGACTTAGCCGAGTATCTAGCTTACTTATCCCATAATGTGTCTGAATACAAAAAGTACTTTGATTGGAAAAAGCAGTATCGTGTGGCTAGCTCGCGCCAACGTATTATCTGTGATTTATGCGAAATGCTTAATACTGACTATCAAAAACGCTCTTATGACATATCTGATTGGTATGGGATGAAGAGATGCCCTCTGCAGCATCAATTGACTAAGCAGATATCTTCTGGAGGCTCAAATTATGCAACGAAAAAAACTTTATACTTACAACGTTGACACGAAGAATCGCGTCGGTACTTGATTTTAGACGTTGTATATTGTACAGTGTTAATACTGGCACGACTTTGTGAGTGTCGACTCGATGTTTATATTCGATAAAATACCTTGTGTTAATAAGTATTTCAAGTATTTTTATATTAATAATGTGTTTACGTACAAAGAAATTATTATTATTCAAATCACATCTCTCTTATTCATCGCTGACAACTTCATACTTACTGGAGAACTTATTTGCATCGTGCATAATTTTGATAGTTTGAACGAATAAATTTCTTTTTTCGGAATTGACTTGATTCTTTGTGATTTCTACTGTAACGGAGTACAGCCGTTTCCGCTTTTAAAGGGGGATTCGCGAGGCGCGAACGCTCCTACGACTAAATGACGCGCCGAGTAATAATGCGTCAATCGCCCGTGTGGAATTTGGGATGAGGAGTAACACTGGTGAAAGATGACTACGATAGCAATTTAACATAAAGTAATTTTACTCGAAAAAAATAAATCAAACGAGAACACTATATGTGACAAAATGCAACAACTCCGCGCTCATGAGGGCGAATCGGTGGCAGGGCTACCACCCGATTCCCCAATTTACCCTTAATCTTAACACAACAACAAAATCGTACAAATAAATCGGCGATCGCGACCGACTGTATAGCTGGCAGGTTTCTCACGCTACCCGCTGTATGCTGCCGCCCAAAACATGCGAGAGAGAGAAAATCATGGCACCGACCTCGTCCATGGCCTTCTGGATCTGTCGCTGTTGTCGTTGGTGTAACGACTGATGTCATCATTGTCCTTGCTGTTGTTGTTGTGTTACTTTCCTTGTTGTCGTAATTTTCTGTGTGGCTGTTGATGTTACTCTTGTCGCTATTGCTGTTGTTGCTGCCTCGCTCCTCGCTGCTTATCGCTCACCAATGTTATCGCTAACGGCAATGGACGCTTACGTGCCCACCCGCATCACCTCGCCGGAACTCCCACGCACATCGGTGCCGGGCGTTGAGAATTTTCCTTCAAAGTATTCTTTACCTCTGAGTGCATTTGAAAATATTTGTGAATTGTTTAACATTTTTCTCAATTCAGCGGTTTTTACCTAACTCAATTTTCGAAATTGATAAATTACTACACTCGAATGATAGCTCAGAGTTCAACACTGTGTGTCCAACATGTCAGGGACTGTGAAAATACTGAACGCAGTGTTTCTCGCGACATTTGTGAAAAAGACATAACTGTTACTAGAAATAATAACTCTTTCATAATTTTTAATGTTAAAGAAAAAGTAACACACTTGTTAGAACCAAACGACGAATACTATGCCGCATTAGTAAAAGATCAAAAATGCGCCGAAAAAAATTTAGAAGATATACATGATGGTTTAAAGTATAAAGAATTCATTTCTTTATTAAGTGAGAGTGTAAAGATTCGTATCTTACCATGACATTTAACGTTGATGGGGCGCCCATTTGGATAAGTACAATTCGTTCAATATGGCCCATTCAGGTTCTATTAAATGAATTACCTCCGTATGTAAGATTTAGTAATACTGTAATAGCTGCTTTGTAATGCGGGTAAAGTAAGCCCAATATGAATGTTTTTATTAAAATTTTTGTAAAAGATATTAATGTTCAAAACAAGGAACTTGCAAAATTACTGATAGTTTAAGAAAAATAAGAATTTATCTAATATGTTGCTGTATAGACGCTGTGGCGCGCGCATTAATACAGTCAATTGTTTAATTTAATGGATATTTCGGTTTAAACTAGTTCATCTCGGTATGACAGTTTTACATAAAAAAAAAGAAAGTTATTAAATATCGACTTCTTGATTATATATTCCGGATAAACGAATATTGCTTTAGATACAATGAAAATTAGACAAGAAGTTTCGAAAAAAGTAACTATAAAAAAATATGCAAGGTGTAACCGGAATGTTTTCATTAGTGTATCTATTATAATTTGATGTCATAGATAGGTTGGTTCCTGATGCTATTCTCTAGGAGTTCGTCGACAATTTTCAGGTATGTGGTTTGATAAATCGGGTTTGATAAATAATATTGGAAGATAAAATAACAGAAATTGATTGTCAAAATTCAAACACCAAATGAAATAACGCTATTGTCACGCTTGTTATCCGATAGAAAATACTGGAAATTCCACAAATTGGAAAGCTGGCTACTCTATTATAGTTATGAAGTGATGCACATTTTAAAAATGAAGTCGATAAGTAAAATTGATCTTACAAAAGCTGATAAGTGTTTGAAAATATTTACAGCTGAAACAGATGACTATCCCATTGAGTCTGATAGCGAGTCTACAATTTCTCTCTATTGATTGAACTAGTACGGTTTCAGTACAAATTTCGTACGAATATTTGACAGGGTTGTTAATTGGATAAGGCAAGAAAGAAATTATTAACTCACTATTTACAACGTCATGAGTTAATGTTTTAGTTACAAAATACACAACTTGCGTTAAATACACAAATGACAATTAATTATTATAACAAATATTAAGTAATATCAGCTGTAAATTTTTTGCTATTATTAGTTATTATTAGTTATAATCTACAATTGTAAATTTTATGTATTTCGTTATGCCAGCTTGCACACAGATGCGCAAATGATTTCGTAAGGTTTCGTAATCTGCAACTATTAAAATAATATCGAAACTAAGTTAAACAAACGATAATAATTATTTGTTCGTGGTATCAATTTTCGTGTAATATAACCAAGTCTTCGTATTTAAAAAAACCTACTATCAATTCTAACACGTGATCGTCTGAGGCCCATATTCGAAACATATCGCTTAAACGACGCATTGCTGACTTTCTTAAGTTGAGAATTTCCACGGCTTTGTTAAAGTGTCTTTTCAAAATCTCATTGTAAAATGAATTATAATGAATTTGTTCTTGGGAAAATCTATGTGAAATAGATGGTATATGAATGTAGCTCGCCAACGTGTATTCGTCTGAAACGAGAAATGTATACATCGTGAGTGAGCGATATAGCTTTTCTTGTTTCAAATGTTCAAGGTCGGCTAGGCACTGGTTGTAATAATCTATTGTCAAATGAGATAAAGTGATTTGCGCCCGAGAAATCGAAGATCGATCAGAAATCGGCTTGTCTTCAGAATCGAGCAGTGCAAAGTGTGCTAACAGCGGCTCTATTAAATGGGACAAATCAAGTTGTTCAGTTAGCCCGATCACTGTATCTCCATCTCTCTGAAACTCCGGATCAGCTCCGAATAACAAAAGAAGCTCAACGCACTTCTTTCTGAGAGAGGAATCAGAAGATGTCTGCTGAATGACATATAACAGAGGAGTGTAATTACTGTTACATCGAATATTCGGATCAGCACCCTTTTCTAATAAAAATTGAGTAGAGATTGGATCGCCATAAAGCGCGGCGTAGTGCAATGCAGAATGATTACTTCTGTCAAGTGCATTCACATTAATGTCGGTGTACTTAAATAAGTCCAACACATCTTTATTGTTGTTTTCAATTAAATAATATAAAGCTGTTTTCTCCAAGTTATCTCTCCTCAAAAAATTTATATTGCAGTATTGTAAAAACAGTTGCACAGCTGCCTTAGAACACTTACTTAAAACGTGTCTTAGCTTCATAGCTTTGCTATCGTTCTCCGACTCCTCCCACGCGATATTCCTTTTCAACAGTAGACTAAGTATTTCCATGTTGTAACAGAACTTGAGAACCTCCGGTTCTTTCCCTTTTTTATTTTTAATACTAATATCAGCTCCGTTCTGCAAGAGTACTAGCATGTTTGGAATGTCCGATTGATAGGCAGCTTCGTGTAGCGCAGTGTTGCCGGTATCGGAGTCCTGAGAATTAACGCAGCCAGGTTTAAAACTGATCATCGTTCTCGTCACTTCGGGATTGTACAAATAGACAGCTCGATATAGAGGACACTCGGCTTGTTGCAGTTTACTCGCCAATTCGTTGATGCTCAATCGGCCGTTCGCGAGATCGAAAGATATAACTTTAAAAAATTCCTTTATTATTGATAAGCTTTTCGATGACAAAGCAGATAATTTCATAGTTACGTTAAGTGCGCACGTTTCGTACAATTCAGTTGGGTAGATATTTGCACTCTTTTCCAGTAGTAGTTTCACTGCTGCGACACTTTCTTCTTTCACAGCCATTATAAGTGGCGTTGTACTCCAATCGTCGACGGCGTCGATTACAGACCCTTGATTTATCAAATAATACACTATATTCGCACTATTGTACTTGGCAGCCAAATGTAGTAAAGTTGTGCCGCGACAGTCTACTAGTTTATCTGCCGGTATATTTTGTATCAGATGCACAACCGCCTGATATTTACCTTCTTTTAAGTAATCTATTAATTGGTCGTCGAAATATTTCTTAACATTTCGTTCGCAAAACTGTAATAAATATTGATAATATTAATTCAATAATATTACAACGACAAAAATACAAATCGTCAAACACTTGAATATGCCGAAATATATATGATACAGCAAACTCTGATTTAACATAACTTTCCCTCTAGGACAAATTACGAAAACAATAATTTATTAATTACATTATTACCACCATTTTCAAATATTTAACTTCTTTACTCTGAATAGCTAGAATAAAAAATTCAAATTTATAAAATCGAATGAGCAAATACTAGTTTTTCATCAAACTCAGTCTGAGATGTGAACTCAACGAAAGCGTAGGACAGACTAAAATGTTCCGGAAAAGATGGCTTGAAATTTTTTTTCTCAGGTCAGTTTTGCCATCCTTCCCCTTGTTTTGCGAGTAAAGCTGGCACATTCCAGACTATGACGATCAGCTTTTCAGGGTTAGGTTTCGAATTTTCTTGAAACTTGGTCTATACATGTTGTCTGTATGGTAGTGTATTTAAGTATGGATTATTAGATCATTATAATAATTATATCAAAAGTTATAAACAATTGAAAATTTTTGACCAAAAATTTTCAAAAATTTATATCTCTAACATTTTTTTTAAACAATTGACTATATCTCAAAAAGTGTTATTTTAATTTTAAAAATTCTTTTTTTATTGAGTTCCTTGACATTTTATCTTTAAAAGTCCGTTATTAAATTCATCGAGCGATCATTAGATGCGATACAGTTAGCGATAATAGTGAACGCTCATGGGCCCTACGACGCCGATAAGTCGGTAAGTTTGGTAGCAGCACCGACGCGTGGCCGAGCAATAAAAAAAGAATTTTTAAAATAAAAATAACACTTTTTGAGATATGGGCAATTGTTTAAAGAAAATGTTAATAACTTTTGGGAAAAGTGATATTAAAGTATTGTTCGCTAAATATCTTTAAAGTACACCCTTTTATGTGTAATATAAAAAAAATTCGCTTCGATAACTTCAATGGTTGCGGAGATATAAATTTTTGAAAATATTTCGTCAATAATTTTCAATTGTTTATAACTTTTGATATAATTATTATAATGATCTAATAATCCATACTTAAATACACTACCATACAGACAACATGTATAGACCAAGTTTCAAGAAAATTCGAAACCTAACCCTGAAAAGCTGATCGTCATAGTCTGGAATGTGCTAGATCGTAGCCCAAAAAGTCTGTAGAAGGACTTCCACTCTGACAGCGGCTGCATTTCCACTCAGGTATGAAAATTTCACTTTTGTGTTGTTGTTGCCGAGATGGTGGTCTTGAGCCTTTTTCGAAAAGTTTGCGTGGATGGATGTTTGTCTATACATGTCTGCGCTTGTATTTAGAGAATCTGGAGGGTGTTAGATCATGGCAATGAAGGAGTTTGTGCTCTATTGTATTAGAAAGTAAATCAGCACCGTCCAGTATAATATTTATATCTGTTGAAAATTCATTTATTTTATCCTAACAGCTGATTCACCATCTCACACATTTTGGAAATATTTTACAAAAAATATACAGCTAAATATTGTCGTACACTTTGAAATAATTATTATCTAGTTCAATAAATATGTTATCTTCCCATCTATATTATTGATAAAAAAAATGAATAAACACTTGACAATTTCTCTATAAAAGAATAATAATTAAAATTTAAGGAAAGGATGAAATTACCACCGGTCTTCTTTATTTTTGGTTTCTATAGCACTCACTCCCACCTATATCACATCTAGATCTTCAAGTTACATGTAATTAGCTTATCAACAAGATAATACGCATTCAGCATAGACACGAAAAAAGACAAATTTTTGAGAATATAAGTATGCATGTGTAAAAATTGGCAACATTACTTTTATAAAATTTTGAAACTTAACAACTGTGTTTCACATTGATCTTCAAACAAATTTTGTTCAAATTTTGAAAAATCAAAAAAATTTGTTTTTTAAATAGAAGTTTTTTTTATTAGGTATAGTCATAAAGCAATTAGCCACTCGGAGAGTTTAGCGTCGACCTGTGCGCTTGCAGAGATCACCCGACCTTTTATTATTTTGCGTTCGAAATGGTTAATTCACATGATTATTTGAATTAGGAATTTTTTGTGGCTTGAATTAAAACTAATTATTTGTATATAAAAAAATAATCATTTCCGTTTTTGATTATAAAAATTGGTTTAGTTCAACTAAAATATATTCGACTCTGACTAACACATATAGACACTTACGCGTTGGCCTGGCTGATCTGTAAACACAAAGAAGGGCCACGTAGCTTGCCTTTCCCTCTTTCCACTTTTTTAGCGAGCACTGTCACTTTTCCGTCCTCTTATTATCAAGGAATGTTTTTCTAAAAGTTTTCCAAAGCATTATGTAAGATATTTCATTTTTTATAGGTTATTTATAGTCTTTTATTTAGAACCTTTATCACAATTTACATTTAATAAATGATTGAGAAAATATACATTGTTTTCAAATAAATCGCTCTAAATTTGTTAAATATACAAATTAATGGATTTTTTATTGAAAACACATGTAGGTAGTTAACAGGCGTACACATTGAACGTATGAAATTAGCGTATTTCGATATTAGTGAGAGAAAGTAATTTCAGTTTCCTGTGGACGTTTGCGCTCAAGTGAAGCGAAGGTTAAGAGGCCTCACGAGGCTGAAATCACTTTTTCGACACTCCGTGCGGAAAGTGCGGCTTTCCCGCACGCTCGACAGAATACGTGCGTTGAAAATAGCACTTTTCGACGCTCCGTGCGCGGGAACTTGATTTTATGCACACTTAAGGAATCCAGCATTAAATTAAATTAAATTAAAGCACACTTAAGGAATCCAGGGAAAATTTCCCGCACTTGTATCGTAATGTACTAAACCCATGTACGTAGTATCGAAAAGAAAATTCAGCCTCGTGTGGTCTCTTCACCCTCGCTCCGCTCATGTTTAGGATTATACAAAAAAAAAACGAAACTTATCAACAGAAATAAAACAGAAAAGTCAGATATTTTGTAATAATTAAATCGCCTAACAATTTTGGCTCAAGTACAATATTCTTTATGATAAATGTTCATTGCAGACTACCAAAAGATGCATATAATTAAGACGCCGCGTGCCCACGGAAAGTATTAATAAACTCATAGTGCGTGTAAATTAGCAGCCAAGGCGAAGTCAAGGGTGTTAAACGTGCGCTGTGAAACATGGACTTGCTGATATCACGGCCATTGGCCGTATCAGTAGTAGCTTACAGCCCGATATCAATTGTCGCGCGCTATGGATTTTCACTACGAGCGAACCCTACGTTTCCGCCAGGCTCGGACGTGCCGTTTTCGTTCTAGTGGCTTTTATTATTCCCCAAGTAAGGCGGCATAGCATGAAGAGTAGTATAGTTTCTGTGAAAAACAACTTAAAGCGAGCGGTAAGCCCAAACGAACGCGTAGTGGGGAGAGATTCTCCGCCTGGCGGCCGAAACATTTTCCGCAGCAGCGCACAGTGGGATATTTTTGATTTTTTTTCCTAGAAATCTCTTTCAAGCCACATTTTTCACTCTATTTACATGCATTTTTTTTAATTATTCGCAATTCGTTGTACTTGTTGATGTTCGAGCCCCCTACTGAAATCGTTAATATTATTATAATTATTAACAATGTAAATGAATAAATAACTAATAAATTAAGGTAACTGACATTTTCAAAGACAATATTAATTTTAACGGTAATAATAAAACGAAATCTCAATGTTATTTTCTTAAATCAATAATTTAACGCTATTCATAATTTAATCCATTAAGGCCCATGCCTTTTATAGTAATAATAATATTGAAAGAGATACCACCAAACTAACCATGCCATTCATAAACATAAAAAAATATCAGGATTTTTTCTTCAGCAATTTGTAGTTGTTTATAAAAAAGTTATTTAAAAAAATTACTTAAAAGATATTGTTTTTCAAATCTGATTACGGCCATCGAATCTATGGAAAAAAAAATGGGAAAAATATAGATAACATTTTGTTGTCGAACTTCAATTTGTTGATGTAAAACGGCAATAAATAATCGCAATTCCAACAAATCGAAAAAAATACCGTGTTTTTTCTTTTGCCATTTACAATGGTTTATAAAAAGTTATTTAAATAAACTAATTAAAATGTTTTTCAATCTAATTGCGACAAAAAACACGGGTATTTTTTTATGCCTACATACATAGTTTGATACTATCTATGTACTACCAATATTATTATTACTATATAAAGTATGAACCTTAATGGGTTAAATAATAAATTGTGTAAAATTATTGATTTGGCAAAATAATATTGTATTGGTTTTTTGTATTACTGTTATTAAAATTATATACACAACAAATTACCCAACTTGTGTTGGGTGCCCAAAAGCATGCGGAGAGAAGTTATATCAATTTACAGGTTTTGATATTCATTAGAAAAAATTCTAGTATATATTTAGTGAATTGGCGTCACGTCATGGCAACGATTTTCAGCACATTTTAGCAATAATAGTATAGAAAAATCCACGACAACATATAATTTTGAACTCAACAATCGTTTCAGAATTCAATGAGCTACGGTGTGACAAAGTTTAGCTCTTAAGTGTTTTTACGTGTTAAAATTCAGCTAGATGTGCCAAATAAAACAATTTTTCAAAGTGTCAAAATTAGTATCACCCCTGAGGGCGGGAAAGCCACTATAGTGGCTCGACCATCGATCGCCACTTCACATCTGAGTATTCTCCGATGTTAGACACACATATCATGCGTTATCTATATAAAATACTGAGCAGTTAAAAATTCCAAACCCCGTCCTCTAAAAGTTAAGTCATATACGCTTCACTACGCAATATAGGTACTGTCAATCATTAAATTTCTTTCGTCTTGATTGTAACAACCCGCCGGTATCAGAATCACTTTCATTCACATCCGTATCATGTTAGATATCTCATAATCTTAGATATTTCAGTAATAACAGTATATCGACGATAAAATTAACGATTTATTATCAACTCTAGTTGGAAATTCAAGAGTACATTCTTTGTTCACTTTTATCCTATCTACCAACTGTATATCACTTTGAAAAATTTATTGAAGACCTCAAGGGTCACCAAATGCCACTGTGTATAGTTGATTGAAAAGTATTAGGTATGGTTAGATTTCTGTTTAGTCTATTGTTGATATATTCTAGTATCTTGAATAACTTCCTCAAAATTATATAAAATCTTTAACAGGTGTGACATCAGGCATATTTTTCTTTAATATTAAGATAATTCTTTTGAGTTTTATTATTTTCTATTATTCATAATATAAAAAATGTTATATTAGGTAACTAGAAGAAAGAACACGAATAGGAAAATGTTTGAGAACCCCTTCAAGAACGAAATAAAAAGAAGATAAGAACTCTGATTGTCTTATAATTTTCTAATAAAAAATATACAGTCAAAAGGTACACCTAACGAAACAAAAATTTGAATTTGAATGCAACTAGTTTTTAAAGATTCTGTTAACTATCTCTTTTCTTTCTCTCTCTCTCTCTCTCTCAGAAGTCTTCACTAGACCTACGAAGAATGATAAGGAAACGTTGAGTCATAAAATGACTGCATTCGATTAGCTTTCCGTTGAATTTTCATGACTTCAAATTTCATATGAAAATACAACGTTATAATTAATGTTACATTTCAAAAACATGATTAATGTCAAATTAAAAGCCAAATTTACGACGGAAAAATACCTTTCACACATTCTTCAATTCGAAGCTTAGTTTGCGCACAAATTAGCAAACTATTTTATAATATATATATTTTTTTGTTTTAAGAAATTAATCATCGCTAAAGATGCGTCATAACAAATATAAGTTGACAATATAAATTATGGCAATTAGAAAACTTTAAATAAAAAGACAAACAATGTCAACTTGCTAAACAATTAAATATAGCAATAAAAATCAATGAGAAATGCGTATATGTAAACTAATAATTATTCTAAAATAAAGAATGTAATTTTGTAACTAATTTTATATTATAATATACTAAATTGCCTTGCATGCATAAAAATAAAATAAAATTGTGATTAACAATCCTCAGATTAGTATGTAAGATGTCGATCATCTTTGATGTAAACTAAAAACCCAGAATAACGGTTTTCAGCGACTATAGTTATCTAGGAAGAATCTTTATGTTATCTTTAAGCTCTTGACTAAGAAAGTTTCTCTTAGACTATAAAAGGGCCATGCACCCGCTCCTGCGGCAGTTGCTCGGTCAGTCGTTTAGATAGTCAGTGAATCGAAATTTTATGACAATTTTTTTCTTCAAGTAGTATACAATAATATTTTGACCGTCTTCTTGTGTATTTAACAATAAATAAAAAGTAAGTAAAAATAATCGCTCCCTCTTTTTTTACATTTTCTATTCCATTCCTTTTTAGCGCAATAGTATCTTCTCCCTCTCTACCCTAACGTGAGACTGAAAGCGATTGGTCCAAACTTTTTGTTAGTTATCTATAAGGGTTTCGTAATTGATAGGATCCCTCGATGTGTTTGATTATTAGAAAGTTTTTGCAATAGATAGAAATAAAATATAAATCAAGCACAGTAATGATTGTATTCTTACAAATTCCGTTTTAAATAAAAGTTTCACAACGATCTGTGGTTTTTGGCATTTATTTGCTAGATTGTAGAGAGAGAGAGAGAGAGAGAGAGAGAGAGCCGCTTTGCAGTAGCTCATTACGCCATACAAATAATATAGGTGTTAGTTAAAAATTTTAATTTGAAACATTTATATTAAATGCTTGGAATTTAGAAAAATAAAGAATAACTTTCCCTTTTTCGGTTCTGTGTGGGCGAAAATAGAGGAAAGAATAGAAAAACTATGGAAAAAATTATTTACTTATATTTCAAAAAGAGCAACTTATATTGAATTAGCAAATAACTTGAGTGCAGACTCTACAATTATAGGTCTATGTAGATTTTCAGCCATTAGTAGATTCTCCATCAGTTATTTATTCCGACAATGGCACGTGTTTTTTTATTATAAACAAAGAAGTAGAAGCAATTTAATGCATTGATTATTAAAAAATTATTGAATTTTTTGCGAAAAATAAATTTAAATAGAGATTTACTTCAGCCAATGCCTTTAACATGCGGGCAACATCGGAAAGACTGATACGCTCAGTTGAATGTGCATTAATAGCTTTATATATATTGCACATATCTTTTTTCAAAGAGCCCCAACGTTGTGCTGATAAAACTCTAAGAATATTGATGCATTAAATGTATTGACTTTTGAATAATGGTTTATATAAATGCATTTTATTAGTTCCACCAATATCATCAATAATTTTATTAATTCTTTAAATTTTTTTTATCGTATATTCATTTACTTTTGATATTAATAATTAAATTAACACTATGTACTACCACTTTTTTTTCATATAAATCAAAAGTTTCATACGATACACCATCATTTGAAAGTAAAGGGTCAATTAGATAAAGCTTGGTTATCTTTATGTTCATTGAAATGTTCACTAAAATTCTATTCAATATTAATTTTATAATACATTACAATACAAGGGCAAAAAAGTATGAAAATACATTAAACGTTAAAATGTTTACAATTATTGCATAAATTTCAGTCATAACCGGGTGAGGGTTAAAAATAAGTTTACGGGCACCAACACAGAAAAGAATATAAATGGTTGAATTGGTTCTTAAACTGCTTTTCTAAAATAAAATAGTTATAGTGATTACAAACCTAAAGGTTGCGAGTAATTTAGAAATAAAGCCCCATAATTTGTATAGTTACTTCTTTACAAACTCATTGAACTTTTTAATGTTCATGAGATATTTAATCAATTATAAAATATTTACTTATTTGAATTTAAAAAACTTGAATAATGATTATTTGAAGATTGATTACAAAAGTTGTTAATGAAGTTTTTGCTATATATGTAGTAAACAAATAAAATTTTTTCAAGCTTTACCTTATTAGTAAAATAGTACCAAGTGACTATTGTTAAAATACATCATCGATTATGTTTTTCTGAATAATACAAGAATACCAAAGGCAATTTTAAACAGTAATGTGTAAATGTCATCGGCTTATCAACACGAGTAAAAGTAATAAATGAAGCAAAGAAAATGATTTATAAATGTTAGGTTTGTTGAACGGTTAAGAAAAATGTTTTTGCGATATTGTTGTGCATGTGTATTATGCTATGAGCAAAGCACAGCAGAGTGGGATATATATATAGATATATATATAGAGCAAGAAAAGCCTTGCTGTAGGGGACGTGACGTATAGGTAGAATCGGTATAAGCGTGAGTCGTGTGTGCGAGTTGAACATGGAGATCAGAAGAGAGAGAGGGAGAGGACGCTATATGCATAGCCAATTTGCGATGTGATAGCCGGAGCCATGTAGAGCACCAAGATCATCTCGTTTCACCGACAGTCAGTCGGACTTTTGAACTAGCACGGGATCGTTCAGCCCACATCCACAACTCCCATATCTATATACTTCTTTACGAACCGATAGTCAAATAATCTTTTATTAACAATTTGTTGAAGGTGACTCCGAATCACGTATCAGACATGAACTTGTAGTGAATATTTTTTAGAAAAAGATTACTTGTTCTAACTGTTCAAAAATCTGACTGTCGATTATCTAATTGTCGATTAAATTAATTATCAGGACGTCGCAAAGGTTCGTGTCGATGGGATCTTCCATTAGTCAAGTTTACAAAGTGACCGTATAACCAGTTTGATACAGTAACGGGATTCAAATGAAGACATTCAGAATGCTGCAGTCGACTGAATCAATCTTCGTTGTCTTAGCTGTTCTTACCATCCTTATAACAAACTTTGAAAAGTGTTTGACCGCTTCTTTTAATATTGGTAAGAAAAAAAAGATTTTCAGTGTTATTTATTCGTTTGAATAGTTCTTTTTTTTTGTTTCGAATAAATTTCTTTACTTACAAATTAATTTGCTTTTTGATAAGCAAAATGATTTATTTATTTTTCGCATGTTAATTTCAAATATCACAAGTATTTATTGAAAATATACAAAATAACTGTAAACAAACTTTATATTTCATGTGCATAATGACTCACGATAATCAAGTACATAGTTTGAATGTGAAAAATGTTGAATTTATAGATGAATATCTGAGGCATAGAAATCAAGATACCGAATGTAACTTTGCCAAAGAAGTTTGTGAAACACCAGGATGTATACACACAGGTTGGCATATACATCATTGTTATGATTTAGAGTAATTGATATATTTACAGTTGTTTGAGTGGATGGAATGCATATATGGAAGTGTGTGAACAGTTAACATAGTTCTTGCAATTGAGTCGATTGATTCTTATAATATTTTTAGCATTTTATATATTTATTGACTATTTACGAAGTAGCATTTAATAATTTATACACTATTTGTACTACAGCTTCCTTAATTCTCGATTCTATGGATCCCAGCGTAGATCCGTGCTCCGACTTTTATCGGTTCGCTTGTGGCAAATTTATCAAAGAAAGCGTTATTCCAGATGACAAGTCCAAAATGGACACATTCGATAAAATTAATGATCAAATACAACAACAGCTAAGAATTAGTATAGAAGATGATCTGCGTAATGACAGTCCACGTGCTTTCAAACTTTTACAGTCGTACTACAATACTTGCATGAATACAAGTAATGTTATTATTTGTTTGTTATCGATTCTATAGTAATTACTTGATACATTATCAAATGTAATTTACATTGAAAATAACGTATTGCAGCTCAAATAGAAGCAACTAGCGAACATGATTTTCGAGCTATTTTAAACAACCTAGGTGGCTGGCCCGTACTGGATGGCAAGTCATGGAATGAATCAGCTTTCGATTGGAAGAAATCAGTCGTTCAGTTTCGCAATACAGGATACTCTATTAACTACTTCATCGACTTTGAAATAAACGTTGATATGAAAAACAATAGTAGGCGCCTCATCGATGTAAGTTTAATAATAAATCAAGCATTCAATAAATTGTAGTAATTATATTGTTTTTCCTAGTTGGATCAGGCGTCCACGGCACTACCACAAGAATATTTATCGAAAGGATTAGAGGACAAAGTCGTTCAAGCGTATTTCAAATATATGATAGATTTAGCTGAAATTTTTGGAGCTAACCGCGACGTTGCTAAGAAAGAACTGGCCGATTCTCTGAATTTCGAAATCGAACTTGCTAAGGTAGTTCTTCCATCACTTCGCAACAAAGACAATTATTTTAAATTAAAAATTTTGTACACTGAAAGTACAAGAATCGTTTCGAATCACATGACTCGTAATCATTGATATCGTGCACGCGCTTTATTCTATATACCGCGATGACGATTCAGTGCACACTTTGGATTAATTTTAAAAAATAATGCGAGTATTTACGTTTTGCAGATATCACTTGCAAGCGACGAGCGTCGCGACATGACGAAACTGTACAACCCGATGAGCGTGGCGGAATTGCAAAAGGCTTTTAAGTCGGTTCTATGGATTGATTACATTAACAATCTGCTTGCCCCGCATACAAAAGTCGAGCCCTCCGAGCAGGTGAATGTCGTCGTTCCTAGCTTCTTCCAATCGTTCTCCAAGCTGATCGTCAAGACTCCAAAGCGCGTGCTGGCGAATTACGCGATGTGGCGTATGGTTGCTGAATCGGCTCCACGTCTAGGCGAACGAGTGCAAAAGGCTGAAGCCGAATTCTCGGCATCACTTACGGGCACAAACGTCAAGGAACCTCGTTGGAAAGAATGCCTCACTTACGTATCCAACAAACTTTACATCGCGGTCGGCGCACTCTACGTTAGACGCTACTTCGACAAGACTGCCAAGGATAATGCTGTCGATATCATACATAACATACGTAAGAGCTATGAGCGCATTCTCACTCAGGTATGTAATTTACATTTTATACAATTTTTTGATTAAACATTTTCTTTGTTTGTCTCTAAATAAACTTGAATAAAATGTTACGCTCTTCACATTTTCATTGAATTATATTGTTATGGCATCTCATTCAGTAGAGACAGAAATGCTGTTTATAATTTATAATAATATATCCAAAGAATAATAATATTTTATTGACATGCTAATGAAATGGCTCTGATTAATTTGTTAATTTATTACCGTAATGAGATTATTTTTGAAAATATTATGACCATATTGAATGTCACATACAGTGCTCATTTACCTAAAACCGGGAAAGTGATGAGTTGATGCGAACATGCATATTCTGCCAATAAAGCGTGAATTCTATTACGATATCTATTATAATATTAATGAATTCGCATATTGCCAGTAAAAATCATGGCATGAAAAATTATTTGAAACCTGCACGATCATTCGGTAAACAACATCGTTCTCAGGCGTTTTTTTTAAAGCAATTACTACAAGCATACATCAATGTATTAATATCACCTTACTTTTTGAAATCATGCAACTTGCGTTGAAAAGATTCCCGTGCTCAATGTTTTATGCTCCATGTAGGTCGACTGGATGGATGAAGAAACGAGAAAAGCCGCGCTAGAAAAACTCGACTGGATTCAGCCGCACATTGGTTACCCAAACGAATTTTTAGATGACACAAAGCTCGACGAATATTATCAATATCTCAAGATATATTCCAAAAGTTTTCTCAAAAGTCACTTGAGCCTGAACCTCTTTCAATTAGCTTACGACTTCGAGCAGTTAAGGAAACCCGTGAACAAGACTGAATGGATTACGCATGGCCAAACAGCTATTGTCAATGCTTATTACGAGCCAACAGAAAATAGCATTCGTGAGAAATATTTTCGAACTTCATATTACCATTTTAATGAGATTTTTATGTGAAGTAATAATTTTTACGAGCTTATTAGTGTCAGGTATTTCCAGTTCAATTCCATCTTGTTAGCAATTGATATGTGAGTCTCGGTGACTCGTTAAAGCATTAGCTCATATGTCAAAATCTGGATTTGCATTTCAGCTATATATTCAGTAGGCGGCAAGTTCATTCGAATTCAACACTAGTTCATTTATATATTTTCGTATGGAAATTGACTAATACATTTTTATCATAAATTGATTTGTATAATTTTCAGAGTTTCCTGCCGGGATTTTGCAAGGAAAATTCTTCACTAAGGATAGGCCAAAATATATGAATTATGGTGCGGTTGGCTTTGTAATGGGACATGAAATGACACACGGTTTCGACGATCAAGGAAGGCAATTTGATAAGGAAGGTAACTTGATCGAATGGTGGGAACCGGAAACGAAGAAGAAGTATTTGGAACGTGCTCAGTGTATCATCGACCAATACAGTAATTACACAGTCAAAGAAGTCGGCTTAAAGGTAAGTAATGACTTGAAAAGTAGTCTACTAGAAAATATGACATAATTCGTAATTGACCTGACCTACCTACTTTTCTGTTAATATAGATAAATGGTAAAAACACCCAAGGCGAGAATATTGCGGACAACGGCGGTATTAAAGAAGCATATTTTGCCTACAACGAGTGGGAGAAGCAAAACGGACAAGAACCTCGTCTACCTGGACTGTACTTCACGTCCCAGCAAATGTTTTGGATTAGTGCAGCGAATGTTTGGTGTAATAAATACAGACCCGAAGCTTTGAAAGCGCGAATAGTCACAGATGTGCATAGTCCAGGAGAATTCCGTGTTATCGGACCAATGTCAAATATGCAAGAGTTCTCCAATGATTTTCAATGTCCACTGGGCTCTCCCATGAATCCCGTTAAAAAATGCACAGTTTGGTAATTATCATTGTATAGAATTGTAAATCCTGTATAGAATTGTAAAATTGTACTCTTTAATTACGTGACATGATATCCTATTTATTCAATTAATCATTCGACGATAAGTACACGTTATTATCAGCTATTTTATTGCCTAATCAATAATTATCAAAAAGTAATACCTCATAACTTATACTTGCAATCGATAGCTTCATAAGTTGTTACTATTATGAACTTATGTTGTCAAATTTAATGTTTGATTATGTTTCTTATTTAGAATATCTTTTTGTATCACAAAATAAAATCTCATATTGCTAATGTATATTAAAATAAAATTTTTCTTGTCAATTACATGTTTTTTGACAAGCTGAAATATTTCAAAAAATTACTTAAGAGACGACTTGCTCCCGCATTTTCAAGTGTGAATATTTATTTTCATTCTTAGAAGTTGTACTTTTTTGCAAGTCTCTCCCTCTTTCTCTCTCTTCTTTCTCATTCAATTGTACGATATCTCTTTATCAAAGTCATATAGTCTGATACCGATATTCGTACACTCTGCAATAATTATTTAGAATTCTAAGGGAATGATCTTATTTACTTAAAAAACTCATGTACTTTGGATTCATGATACCTAATAAATTGAAATATATTAAATTGTTTTATTTATAATGGAATATTTAATTATTGAATTGTAAATAATTTTTATCACAATTGAAGCTCGAAAAATAATTTAGAGTGATAAAATAATGAATATATTTTTATACTCATATAGTTGCTCTAATAAATAATCTATAAAAAAAGAAAATATATCTATTAAGTGTAAACACGAAACAAGAATCAGATTAAGCACCGCTGTCAGTATCAAACTCATATATCGATTAACTGAAAAAACAAGTAAAACGAAAAAACTAACAAATAATGTCTCTAGCAACGTACAAAGGTATGATAAATTTTTTAATCTCGAGGTCATCTTCGTATAGATCAAAATATTAAAAAATTCTTTGATCTTAAACTAATTCGAATATCTCAAAAAGTAGTTTATTTTTTTTTAAATTTTTGCTTCACCGTATTCCGGAGAGTTTTTTCTATTAATGACAGTTGTAAAATACAAGTGCTCAACATAAGAAAACACGTGACACCGATTGAAAGAAAACGCTCTAGCCTGCAGTAACGAGTGAGTCTAGGGCTCAGACGCTCGGTGCTGGGGCATTGTCATTATATAAAACTTTTTACCTCGTTTTGACGCCTTTTATCGGTCTGTCTAATTGAAACTTATAAAAGCACATTGGAAAAAGTGGAATCGTCGAATGCTGAGACTTCTCCAAGCCGCGCCCGGCTGTGATGCGGTGACACAAGCGGTGACATGGGACGCGCTTCATTTTATCGCTAATTGCAGGTAATTTTACTGCGAACCAGTCAATGATAATACATATTTTTATGAAAAAAAAGTCAGAAAGTTCAGAAAAAAAAATTAATTAGGTCAAACATTATTAACAGTTAATTGTTTTCGAAATTCAATAGTTCCATCGTTATTAAAGATATCCGGATGACCTCTTTTTTAAATACGCCGTAAACTTTGAACTTTAACTTAGTATCAATAAAAAATAAAAAATGTTAATTTTTTAAAAATGTTGTTAAAATTTTTAAAACATTGCAGTTTTTTAACGATCTATTGTATAGATTAAAAAATTATTGCTTAGTCAATTTAATTGCTTAGTAAATTTCTTAGACTTTTTTTTATAAAAATATGTATTAATATTGACTGGTCCACATTAAAATTACCTGTAATTAGAGATCAAATGAAGCGCGTCCTATGTCACCGCTTGTGTCGCCGCATTACAGCCGGGCGCGGCTTAGCGAAGTCTCGGCATTGCACTTTTGTCAATGCGTTACAGTTCCGATTTTTTTAATTGTTGCATCATCGCATTCCTTGTACTTTTTACATGGAAATGTATATCAACGTTTTTAGGTTATACATAAAATTGTTTATAATAAATGATCGAACGAAGGGTTGCCGTGACATCACTGTACTGCATTACCACACGCGCTATCGCAAGTTTCTTAATGTGCTATTGTTTCGATTTTAAAAAATTGTTACACGATCATGTTTCTTGGATTTTTTATATCGGAATATGTATTATAGTGTAGTAAGCGATCGAAAGAAGTATGACACGTCGCGACGATCGTCTGCCTAGCAGAAAAACTAGTTTTGATATGTGGAAAGTGTTCTTTGAATTTTTATGAAAAAACTAATCCTTTTGTTCAAATATGTGTAATATGTAAAAGGCAATTAACACGATTGTTTTAGAATCTTTTAACAAAGTAAACTCTTGATATTTAGACAGTTTTAAAAACAAATTATTGCAGTTTGGAGCCAATATGAATTAATTGTCGATAAAATATGAAATATAGCATAATACGAGGGAGGATATAGAATAGTGATTATAAACGATAAAAATATATTTTTACTTCATATTTGCTATTTATTAAAATTAACCACATTATTTATTTTTCAATTAGATGCAGTTCCCTTAGTAAACAGGTACCACTTTATGATTTGACAGACGCGTATACGTTGTATCATCACGACTATACAAAATGAAAGACGTTTCGAACTTTTGCATTTGCTCATTGTCAAGTAAATTTCTATATATTGTATTTTTATCGACGAGTATTGTCGAACGTATCATTGACATCATTTACGAATAATCGTTATTAATGCATTGAACAGTAAAGTAACCACACTTCTCACAAGATAACATTCTCCATATGTAAATAGAATTTTTAAACATACGCTTAAATATTTCTATGCGTATTTCCTCACTTATTGTGAGCTACATCGAATTTCATTAATTTATCAATAAATTGCTAAATTTGGAAAGATTCATCATATTAAAATACAGTATTATGCACTTAGATGCATTAATTTTTGGACTTTTGAAAAAATCGCCAATATTTACGTGTAAACTTAGCATTTACAGGAATTTGACTAATTAGCAATTATCATGAACGTGAATATAATTTGTCAGTATTTCGTTGAAAACAAAAGCATTAACTTATCATAGTTGAAATCTTTTCAATACGTTCTTAAAAATAAATCACCTGTTTTCTTTATTTCATTTCTAGATATAAAAAAAACACAATTGTTCCACGTGATAAACAAATTATTTAATTAAATACTATTATTTTTCGTTAGATTTACAATTTATCATCTTATTTTGATAAATAAACAAAAATAATCATTGTTATGTGCCTTTGCATGCTGAAAATATAACGTTCTAATGATTTCAAAATTCATTGTTGAATTTAACGATCAGTATACAACATGAACTAAACATTTTGTTGTTACAGTCTTTATCTCATGACCAGCCTGATAAAATTTGTCTCTAGGCTATGTATTATTTTAAACTCCTACTACGACGTATGTTCTTAAACATATTCGTCTAGCTGGTTGACAGCAAAAAATAATTTGTTTTTGACCAACTTATACATATAAACTTCTTTGTATAGAAAAAACAAGGTATTTGTATTTGTACCTCACATAAAACATAAAGTAAAATGCTAAACTTATTTTATCAACACTTTTACAACGAAGAAAAATGCTTAATTGATTATAATTTGCAGTAGGGCATTATATATTCTGTAATTTTTGAGTATATTTTACAATGTATTAGAATATTCTTGATTCAAAATATCGTTTATCATATTCTGTAGTTTACATTTTGGAAAAATTTACTTATTATTTTTGAAAATAACGCATGCAATCAATAAACGACAAGTATATTAAAATTTATTAAAACATTAATGAAATGTAAAAATATATTTTTGTTGATTTAATTTTTGTAAAAGATAGTAATTACATCTTGTAAGTAAATGATATTTAACTGGAAAATGATATAAATGTGTTTGACAATTATCGTTTTATTAACTTGTAAAAAAATTTATGTATTCAAATAGAAATAGAAAATTTCATGGGTATCGGTTACAAATACTATACTGAAAAAAGTCACCATTGCATAATATTTTTTTTATTTTACTTTTAAGAATATTCTGACATCAATCAAGATTGGTTCAATTCCATTTAATGGAATAGCAAGATATTAGACAAGGTAACAGGGAAATGCCATAAAATAATGAACTCGTGTATCTGATAATAATCATATCTACAAAAAGTATATGTTACTATATTTCACAATAATAAATTTACAGCTCAAAAAGTTTTGCAATATCTATTTCCTTGAATAATTTATTACTATTAAGTATTCGCCCGTGCACAATAAAGAAAAAAGGCTGCTCAACGTTAAAGCTGTTTTAATTTCATTATTGACTTTCAAATGAAAATATTTGTTAATACTTAAGAAGTAGAAAAATGTGAATAAACATAAGATACCCTTACAATCTAATATCAAAAAATACAACCATATGAAGTACTTCTATTTACTTTTTTATGAGTGTATAATGTACATGCATACCGTCAAGATCTTTTCCATTACATAATAATAATTCAGAGTCAAATAGTTGTTAATATAGATTTTTAGGATTATTACAAATTGCAAGGAAATCATTATTATATACATATTTTTTGCAAGTCTAATTATCAAATATATTATGTAAATTTCAAAATATTTTTGTCTATTTTGATCAATTATTTTTTAGCTAAGTTATGAGTTGATATCAATTTTTTACGTTCAAGTAAAAATAACTTAGTTATATAATAAATATAGAAATTTTTTATCTTTTGATTATTTTTACTATTTTGATAATAAGCTTTTTAAATTTTGTTGTCATATGTTATCAATATTGTTAGCTTGAAATGAGTAAAAAAATAGTAAGATATTTCTTAATTTACTTACTATTGATGCAACGTAAAATATTTGGTTTAATAACATTTCGTCTGAAAATATTTTTTAAATGATTAACTTTTTTTGTATACATTGCAGTTTGTTTACCAAAACTTGAATGATTATATGCTTATTTGAAATATGACAATTTATAAATTTGAATATTTCAACTTGCCTCCATTCGTAAAATTGCACAAAATATTCTATCAGCTAGATACATTCTCATAAAAAAATCTTTGAAACTTCGACCAAGTAAAATAATCAAAAACAGTAATTCTGAAAGCTTGTGAGCTTATTTCAGCCGATATGCAAAATTAAATCTGATGAAATAAAAATATCTTTGATGGTACACTTAGCAACGGCATAAGATAAAGTAATTACACGTTTGAAAATCATACTTATAACCATCAATCGAACATTCGTAGAGATTCGCCTAAAATGAGTCGTGATTTCAGGTCAGGGAGTCGAAGATCCTGGGTCTTTGGCAACAGCAAAGTCGACGAAGTTGGGCGGCAACGGCACCCTCGTTCACACGCATTTTCGATCACCGTTCTTCGGCTGTCTCGCCAAGTTGGCCCGGTTCTTGCTGTGGCCTTACTATCTGGTACGTTATGAGGTATTCGGGATAGGCTTGCTCGCCTCGATAAACCACATACTCTGGGAAAACAAGACCACCCTGCGACGGCCGACCCATTACACTGTGGTGGCCAGGCGGTGCATGAGCCATCTTCATCGCCGAGAATTGTAAGAAGGACTTACCAAGAGTTACGCGACAAAGCAATAAATGCCTGAAACCATCATAAAAATAAAAATAATTTCAGTTTATTTTATCTTAAAGACTTTTATAATAAGTTATATTCTTTACCTGTGGCAAATATAACAACTACGATCTTTGTGCACAGGACAACCTGTGCCACCACAAATTCCGTACACGTATTGGTTACTTTTGCTACTATGCTCGGCAAAATAAATACCAGCACCAAACATACCACCGATGTAGGCGTGACGCTCATCAAATCCTTTTTGCACAATAGCGTTGATAAAAGGGCTGCCGTGGAAAAGCATACGCTCGTTCGCTAAAGTTGTAGCCGACGAACTACTTACACGACTCGTTGCACTTGGCGAAGTCGGTGCTTGAGTCACGGTGACTTCTTCGGCGACTTCTTGTCTTCGGTGTGCGTATCTCTCCCAAAGTTTTCGATTTTGAACTTTTTGAATCTAAAATTAAAAAGTACGTATTAAATGATGAAGTATTTAACTAATGCCAATTTAGTTTTATAATTGACATACTCTAACTATATTATATCTTGAGAAAATGCCTCCTGAATGTCCATTGTCTCTATGCTCCCTAATAGTGCTTTGCATTTCCTCCTCAACAGCCAAGAATTCTTTATCCTCGGCAAGTAGATCAACCAACAGCGTTCCAGGATTTATTGACGGTTGCCAGATTGATCCAGCAGCTGAGTTAAGCAATTTATCCATGCCCTTAATCAACTTATGCCTATACCCGTAAGCTGAAACTCCAACTTGCTTCAAATCTTCGTGGCCCATCTCTGCGAGAATATCTAGAGTGATTTGTTCACGCTCAAAGAGCTCCATTAAATGCTCGAGACCAAGGTTCTGTAGAAAACTTGAGATGTTGGTTATTGCCCCACCAGCACTACTCGGACGAACGTTTCGCTCATTGCAAGATTCTTTGCCTGAGTCGCTACGATCGGAACCACAATGTTCAGCTGTCGAAGACATGGGGCTGATGCAAGAATTTGGTCGTGCCACAGGAACGCAGAGGGTTACGGCTACACCCGACGGCATTATCACGGTTTCTTGCGTTAACGACGGTGGTGGCGATACTGAAACTGCAATGAATGATTCAGAATTCAATGTGAATTCAAACAAAATTATCAGTATTACAAATGATGCAGGGATCGATTTTAGAATAGAAAAAAGTAACTTCCTGTTTGTTTTTACAACTTACCTGCTACGCTGTTAGGTGTTCGACTAGAAGTATTCGAGTTGAATACGCCTGGTGGTATGGAAGTAACGACTTGTTGTGAGGCCATGGCATCTTGCAACAGACTCTTCACGTCATCTGCACTAGCCAAGTCCAAAGGACTCTGACCTTCTTGATTCTTCAGGAATGGATCGGCACCGTGAGCAAGTAACAGTGCACATAATTGCGTTCTACCTTTTTGTGCTGCTTCATGAAGTGGTGTGAAACCCCATTTATCGGTAGCATTTACTACTGTGTTGTACTTTATTAGTAGAGCTGCGATGTCAAGGTGACCATAACTTGATGCGTTATGCAAAGGAATCAAGCCACCCTTATCTTGTGCGTTTACATCCGCACCACGCTCAAGTAGGAATTCAGCTACTTCTAAATTATTATATCCAGCTGAAACAAAGAAATACAATGATACGATTTTTCTATCAGTTATTGGACAATAAGGTTGATTTCTTAAGTCTACGTAAAAACACATTAGTAAAACATCTATATGAATAGAAAATTGTATAGTAACTTGAATATTTAGATAAATAATTAGTTATCTCATAAAGTAAGTGCTAACATTTAAGTCTTTTGGTTTCAATAAAAAGCAAATAAATAATTAGAAAACAAAGATAATTTTTACATTTACTTTAAGTATAATAAAAATTATAAAAATTGAGAATTCATCATAATTATATACAGCAATAATGTAAAAAATATAGGACGTACCAGCTAAATGAAGAGGTGTGCTGTTTCTTCCTTGAGCATCTCTACAATTGATGTTATCCTGCGTCACAAGCCTCTGCACACGTGCGAGGTTTCCTTTTTTTGCAGCATCGAGCAATGCGCTATTACCCCGCAACAAATCAGCAACATCTTGATCACCTTCTCTTACAAGATCCAAAGGTGTCGCGCCATCGCGATTTTTCTTTGTAGCATCAGCACCGTGACGAAGTAACAATCTCACAATCTCGCATTTACCCTTCGCCGCAGCTTCATGTAAAGGTGTAAACTTCCACAAATCAGCCACATTTACTGAAGCACCATGTTTCACTAAAAGTTCTGTTACTTCGTAATGACCATAGGAACATGCGTTATGCAGTGGAACCAGTCCTCTAAAAAATAGAAGCAGTTATTTTTTAATTATAAATTTTTTTCAATAGGCTTAAACTAAGAAAATGCTTGTAGACAACTGATTTTTATAGTAATACGTACCCCTTATCTTTTGCATGGACATCAGCTCCGTGAGCCAAAAGGTATTCCACCACCGGAACTCGATTGTAACCAGCAGCAAAATGTAAAGGAGTGGAGTGCCTACCGTCCAAATCGCGACAGTTGACAGCATGAGGATTCGCCTGAAGGATTCGTTCAACAGCTGTCAAATCACCAGATTTGCTAGCTTCCAACAGTTGAGCTTCAACGTCTTCCGATCCATTCGGTGGATCTAAAACAGATATTAACGAATGACATTAGTTTACGTAAAAATAAAGATTGCCTTTAAAAAATACA